>NC_141714.1:13928622-14188167 GCF_971803275.1 Cyanistes caeruleus | reverse complement strand
AACTTGGCAGAGAGCACTGAAGGTCTGGGAGCAAGTGAGAGGGAAACAGCAGGAAGCAAAGGTGGGCAGGAAGGAGCACTGAGCACTGTGGCAGCTCCACATTCTTGGAAAACCATATTGAAATGGGATTGTTGTAGCTTGTAATATCTCCTTCTTTGGTCTGGGCTTAAGCTTTTGTGAAGACTGTGATGTTTCACTGATCTTGAAGCTGAGCCACAGTCTTAAAAGGCCCATCCTGTGCCCTGTGGTTTCTCACATAGAAAACATGGGTCCCATTCTGAGTCCCCCTGCACATAGAAATGTGACACAAGAGCCACAGTGGGGAGCTGAATGCAAATGCCTTTGTGGCAGTATCTCCTACACAGGCTGTGATCCCCCCACAAAGGCAGAGCTGCTCAGGTTCCCAAGGGCTGCCACTGCATGCTCTGAGTGCTTGAAGTGGGCTCCAGGCATTGATGTTTCCAGGCACAGGGGCATTGGCTCCACTCTGACAGCCGTGGGTGTAGGGTTTGTCCCAGCCCAGCCTGGGCTTTCCTGTAGTGCACCAAATGTGAAGCAGCCTCTCTAGGTTTCTTTGCCTTGAATAAGAGCCTTCAGTTGGTGAAACTGAACTGTTGTTTTCCCCTCAGATATGCAGCTGATCCAGTACAGGGCCAACCCTCTGCTTTCCTTATTTGAAGAGCTGCCTTCAGGTGAAGCTGCAGGGAAGGTGGATGATCCGAAAGACTTTCTGCTGCCTCCCCTGGAGGAGAAACCTGTTCTCCAGCCTCCATCAGCCAGTGGAACCGTTGTGCCGCTTGCAGCTCCAGCAAGCCAGGCCGAGCCTCTGGACACTCTGGGAATGGGTGATCCGCCTCTCCTCCCAGAAGACGGGAATGGAGAGTATAAACTGTTTCCACTCCTGCTTCTCAGTCTGTTGCTAACTTCATAGATGAGGCCTCTGAGATAGAAATTTCTTGAACTCATAGAATATCTGTAACCGGCTTAGTGCTATGGAATAACCACCAAAGGAGTGGAGCAGCAAAAAGTGTGAGCTCGGTCCTCACCTGCTTCCCGGGGACCCCGCTCTGCGCAGACAAATGGAAGTTCTCTTGCTGCAAGCAGGGAGCACATCTGGGAGAACTGAACACAAGCTCAACAACAACAAGAGCTGGTGGAGTGAAGGCACCAGACAGAGAGGAAGAACAACAACCCTGTAAACATACCACAGTGTATTCCATAACTTTTTATCCAATATTCTTATTGCAAGAGGAAATCTGTTTGTATCCTGTTTGTAAAGTTCGGCTGGGTTGTTTTGTTGGGGGGGTGGTGTTTGTTTTTATTAGCTGGATAGTAATGTGGTGTGTAATATTTTAAACCTGGGTTTTACTCTTTGGAGAGCCTGCTTCAATAGGTGGCTTGCCTACTGTTTGGAATTAAGTTGTTTTTTAAATTTTGTTTTTAATTTGAGATTTCTTTTTTGATAGTTACTGGCTACAATTGTTTGCATCTGCTTAAATTACTTTCATACTCCTAGATTTGCTCCTAGGTATAGGGAACATTTTTCCTATGGAAAATGACATTTAACTGTGGAGTATTATTTTTTAACATGCTAGCACACATCCATTGCCCTGGATTGTAGGAGTTGTGGTAGGAAGTGCTTGCCCCCCTGTGTAGCGCTGATTTCTCATGCACATTGCATGGCAGTTCCGGGCTAACCTGCCCCCAGTTCACAGGTCGTGTGTGCTTGGAGATGGTCAGTAGGACTGATTCATGTTTAGCAAAGGCCAGCAACTGTCCCTAAAATGACAGGGGGAGCCCTGGGGTGCCTTGCACTGACACAGGATGTCACATTAGGGTATCTCCGTGCTGGTAGCAGCTATTGCTCCCTGCCCCTGTGTGGACACCAGGTTTCACACTGCAGTTTCCACTGCCTGTGGAATCTTAAAGCCAAATTAGCCTGATATATCTGAATCTTTTGACAATGAATTATATAAACTTGGTGTCTACATCACCAAAAAGTCTTTCCCCAGAGTTTCTTTTGGCACTGTTTCCCAAGTTCTCTGAGCAGCTGCACTGTGGAACCCAGCCCCGGTGTCAGTAGAGCAGCAAGTTGTGTGCTGGTACCAAGCATGTCACAGCTTCAGCAGCCCACACAAACCTGCTGTGTGCTGAAGTGACAGCAAACTGCTGGGGCTGCAAGAGGCCTGGATGCAGGTAGAAACCCCCTTGGATAATATAACCTGATATTTCCTACCAGCACAGTTACTTTCCTTTTTTTCCAGTTTTAGGAAACTGCAGGCTTTGTTCTTTCTAAACTTCCTGAATTAGTAAGTGCTGAGCTCTTTTACATTCAAGAATCCAAGGTAGATATTCTGAAGCCTGCTAGATAATGCATGTTACCTGTGCTGGCCCAACTTTATTGGATTTGTGCTTCACTGTCAAATCTCTGAGTTGCAGAGGAAGGTCCTGCTCCTGAGTGTGTAATACCTTCAGTGTCATTTTATTTCTGTGCTTCTGTACCTGTTCTTACCTCATGACTCTTCTTGTTTCCATCTTTTGAATTGCCTTTTGTCAAGTTTGTCTTATTGAAGCCTTCACAGTCTTTCTTTTGCTGACTTGTTGAGGCCAAGGGCTGAATAGTCTCAAGTTTTCATGAGCTGAAGGGAGTGGGGGAAGTGAGAATGTTGCATCTGTCCCAGGTCAGGTTTGGTTTGTTAATTTCTTCCCAAAGGCCACAGTTTTGCCAAGAGTGAATCAGTGAAAACCAGGGTTTTCTGATGTGCTGTCTGACAGCACCATGCAGACAACAGAGTTCTTTGGGAGGTTGATCTGCACCTCTGACCTCCCTGCACTGGTTGGATTGTAATTTCTGTCATGGATTAGTGTCATGTTCATCTGTCTCAGAGTCCTCTCCTCTCAGCGCAGCCCACTGTCAGATATTGGGTCTGAGTGCATCATGGGTTTTTAGTACACTTTCTCTCTTAAGAAGTTAAGAAACCAAGGCTTAAGAAAATTGAAAAAAAAAAAAAAAAGAGTTTGTGCATCTGTGTGTCTGGTTTATGTACAGGTCCGGGAAAAGTATTTGTGCAACTTTCCTAAGAAAGATTGCAATGGAAAGGGGAAGACTGAGAACAAGAACCCACATGCTGAAGTAATTAAACTCAAGAATTGCAAAAAGATTACTGTGTTTCTTGTATATTCTTTGTGTGTTTTCCTGTCTGTGCCAATATTTCTCAAACCTGTTTACTGATTTTTCCAGAATTGAGAGCGTTCATGCTCCTGGGGTGTGGTCTCATGATGCAGCTGCTGCTGGTTCAGGAATAACTAGGGTGATGAGTAGAGCCTAGTGTCTGGGAGAACAGCACCTGGGACTGCTTTTTCAAAAGGGTTCATGTGAAAGCTCAAAATACCTTGTGTGGTGAAAAACACACAGATGTAGTGCACATGTAGTTCTCTATGGACTCAGTAGGAAAGGCCCTCAGATCCATCAGGTATGGATTAAAAGATCAAGATAACAGAAGGAAATGGAACAGCCCACATCATCAGACAGACCCCAGATCTGGCACCCCTGTGCAGACTCTGCCCAGGGTGACTGGCACCACGGGCATTACAGTTTTTGTGGGATTTTCCTAGAAGTAAGGTTTGTTCATCATTTCCACTGCCAAGAAAAAGGATCTTAATACAGAACTTGCTGCTCTTCAGGATCAGGGCAAGGACACAGCAGTGGAGTTGGCACATGGAGCTATGGACAGACTCCTCTGCTATGACAAGCTGGCTGGATCTGCAGCCCAGTGCACCTCCAGCACAGTGCCCAGCCTGTGCCCGAGGGCCAGTGGCCAGGCACTGGGTCACCAGCCCTATGTGCCAGCCTGGGTGGGGGCACTGCCCCACTGCAGCCTGGGGCAGCACCAGTTTGTTACAGACAACCACAGGGGCCTCACTGCAGCAGCAGCTTCCTTCCTTCCTTCCTTCCCCACATCAGTGCACGTGGCTGCTGCCTGGCTCCTCAGCTTTACCACTCTGTCTAGTGAGGAAAGATTGCTCTCACGTGCTGGGAACCCACTGAACACTCCCAGGCATGGCAAGTGCAGACTGAGAAAGTGCCAAGTGCCCCTGGCATGCTCCTTTCAGATCTCCTTTTGCCCTGTTCTAACCCTGCCCTCCCCACACCGACCATGGGAGCCTTGCCATCAGTTCCTATCTCCTGTGTGCTTGCTAGCAGAGCTTTCCAGAATACAAGAAAAACTGATTTTGCTCTGTCTTTCCTGGGATGTGTGATACCACCTCATCCAACCATGCTCAGGATGTTCTGCTGTCTCCTAAAACAAGATTCTTGTTTTGGAAAGCAGCATCATGGTATCACAGATGCCCAAAGCAGGAGCAAGGGCTTGCTGCCACAGTCACCTTAGGTCCAGGTGCTGCACTGTATAAAGGACAAGACTTCTCCTGCCACTATTCCCCCAACCACCAGGGTAAATGTAAATATGTGAATAAATACCTACACATCTTTTTTAGTCACACAGAGTTTCAGCTTCCTAGTTGGTCCAGATCCCACTAGTGATACATTCCTGTTGTGTTTTCACAGCAATCAAGCCCCACGCAGCCACTCACCCACTCTCCTACCAGTGGGATTGTGGAGAAAATTGGAAAGGTAAAAGCTGGAAAACTCTTGGGTTGAGATAAAGACAGATTAATAGTGAAAGGAAAAGCTGGCACATAAGCAAAGAAAAAGAAAGGATTCATTCACTGCTTCCCAGGGGCAGACAGGTCTTCAGCCACCTCCAGGAGAGCAGAGTCACATGTAATGGTGATTTGGGAAGACAAACACCATCACCTCATATGTTCCCCCTCTTTCTTCCCCCCAGCTTTGTGTGCTGAGCATGATGCCATGCAATGTGGTCAGTTGGGGTCACCTGTCCTGTGTCCCCTCCCCATCTCCCATGTGCCTGCAGCCCCCTCACCAGCATGTGACAGCAAAAGGCAGAAAAGGCCTTGGCTCTACGTAAACACTGATCAGCAATAACAAAAACATCTCTATATTATCAGCCTTGTGTTCAGCACAAATGCAAAACATAACCCCATATTAGCCATTGTGGAGACAATTAATTCTACCCCAGCCAAACCATTGTCTTTGACTTGGTTCAAGACACCATAGGCTTCTACCCTCCTCCAGCAAGCTCTGTTCCCTGAAAAGGAGTTCCAATGATTTGAGCTTAATGTTGTTTTTTTCCTTCCTTGAGCCAAAAAGTACATGAACCTGCAGCCCACAGCAGCTTTTCCAGCTTCTCCCTATCCCAGTGGCTGCAGGCTGGAGTGGCATCTCAGGGGAAATTTCTGATGAAGGAAGACAGAGGCACAAAGGTGGATCCCAATGTACCACTGCAGGCCCAAACCATGTCTCACTACCACTACAGGAGGGCTTTTTCCAGACCAGGGACTGGGATTTGGTTGGCTGCATTGAATTAGTCTGATTACTTGTATTTGAGGATGGGATGTTGAATTTGGGTGTAACAACAGCAAAGGCTCACTTCAGTTGAATGCAATGAAGCAGAAGAGATTATTTTACTGAAGCAGAAGAAAAATTGAGAGCTGTAGAAATCAGCAAAAGCAGTAAAATCCCTTGAGAGGGTTATTTCAGTAGAAAACAGGCACTTCTCTTAGACAGTGCTAGTGCTCAATTACTGAATTACAGAGATCAACTATAACATGTAATGAATAGTAATATATCATTACAGTTAAGAAACCGTGATTTCACTGTCTCAAAGATTTTCTACTTTGACAAGTTCCTCTTTTTCTCTCTGGGCATCTTTATGTTCACCTGTTTCACAAGTAGTCTGCAGGCATTGGAGGGAAGTATGGCCCCAGTCACAGCTTGTAACTGAAAACAATTAAACAATTAAACCAAGCAGCTAAATTGCTCTGTGAGAAGGAAGCATCCATCTGTGAGGTGCAGTGGGATTGGTGGCCCAGATGTCTGCAGCTCTTAGGGAAATTTTTTGCTTTAGATTTGTATACCTGAATTCTTCCTCTCTTAAATGTGGTAGAGTGATATAGAATATTTCAGTTGGAAGAGGCTACAACAATTATCTGTCTTGCATTGGTAATGTAAAGATTTAAGGGGTTTCATGAACCTTAACTTAAAGCATAGTGGTGATTGTCACAGAAGCTGGTGAGAAAGTGAATTGTGAGGACCTAGATGATTCAGCTCCTCATGACCTCTCTCTCAGACCTGTGTGTGTGTAATTGTGTGTTAAAGCTTATTTGTCAGCAAGCAACACAAGGAAAAGAGGAAGAAATGGTTGCCTAGGAATCAGAAAAAATAAAGGAAAAAAATTTAAAAACAGAAGGGGGGAAAAACATACTCAGCATAAAATATGAAATAGTGTGGAAGTAATTTTTAAGCTTTCCTCTCTGCACCCTTTCCTTAGGGTTTCCGCTGTGCCCACGCCTCTGACAGTGGTCACTGAGACACTTGTTTTCTGATAAAGAGGAAGGAAAAACCACCAGCGGTTGTCCTGGATGCTCAGTGACAGGGTGAGCCCAGGCAGGGAGGTGTTCCTGATTTGCAGCAGCTTGGGGAACACGGGTCAGTGTGGCTGGAGAGGGAGCAGCCGTGCCCCGGGAAGGATGGGAATGGTGCTGCGAGTGGCCGTGCTCCTGAGCTCCCTTCTCCGCTGCAGCGGTGAGTCTGGGCTGGCCACGGGCCCCTGCCCTGCGGTGTCTGCGTGCTTGGCAGGGGAGGCTCTGCTTTGGGAAGAGCTTAGATTCAGTACTCAGAGCGAGAGAAATATACTGGGACAAAGGCAGTGGTCGTAATGTTTACAGGAAAAAGAGTTTTAGGTTTCTTCACCCAGCGGTTTCTCATGTTTGGCTTAGGCTGCGAGAGTGGTGTGTTTCAGCAAAACAAATAGGCAGTGGAGGAGGGAAGTCTTTGCTGTTCGTCAAAAGCCCCCAGGGTGATGTCTGGAACAGACACTGGCTGAGACCAGGCAACCTTCAACTTGGACTTTAGACCAACTCCTTCCCTCAGGCCTAGGTTATTGGATAACTCTGCTCCTGTGCTCTGCTCAGTGCTGGTGGTGGCAGGAAAGCACCAGGCAGAGCAGGAGAGGCAGGCTGCATGCTTGGCAGGAGTTGGTGGCCCTGGTGCCCCTGGCCATCAGCCACCTCCCACCTGTCTGCCTTATGCCACACTGATTTTTGGTTAACCCACCCCTGAGCAGCCCAACCCTCACGGTCCCCACTGACTGCTTGTGTTTCTCATCTGGTGGGTTCTCTTTGCCAACACCCCTGCCATGGCTTCACCACCTGGGGGCTGCCTTCACCCTGGCTGCTTTGTGGCTTAGTTGCCATCCTTCTTCCTTCCTGCAGCTTTTCTGGACCTGAGTGGCCCCAGTGAGATCAAAGGTGTCTGGAAGGACTCTACCACTCTGCCTTGTACCTATGTGCCTCTGGAGGACCTTGTGCAGCAAACCCTCACCTGGACTGTGGTACATGAAAAAGGTTCAGGCACCATCTTTCGGAGGGATGTCTCTGGTGACCATGTGTTCCTGTCTGAGTACAGGAACAGAGTCAGCATCCCAAAGGATGCCCCAGGAAATGTGTCTCTCCTCATCCTGAACCTGGAGATCTCTGACAGAGGAACCTACACTTGCCAGGTCACCTGGAGAGACAGCAACAACAGCCTGATAGCAAAGGAGATCACCACCAAATTGGAGGTTGTTAAAGGTAAATCCGGGAAGGAGGCTGTTCAGGAGGAAAAGGCTGGGCTCGGGAAGGCTTTTGGAAATTAGAGCAGGTAGGCAGTGACTGCGTGTTTCAATGCAGAAGCATTTTGCTGATCATTGTCAGCCTCAAGCAAGAAGCAGCAAATACATCAGAGCGAAATTCTGCCCAGGACCCAGCAGCCTGCAGCTGGGGGCGGCCCTGCGGCTCCTCAAGCACCGGCTCATCGCTGGCTCCATTGCAGCCAATGGCTCAAGGTTTCCCAGGGGCGTGTGGCAGTGGGGAAGTCCCAGGCACAGCGTATGGCTGTTCTTCGACTGAAATTCAGCAGCCTGTGCTTGCCCTCCCTCTGCCCAGCGTGGGGGGTTTGCAGAGGCACAGAGAGCAGGGCAGCTTGTGCGGCACAGCTGAGCTCATCCCGCACAGGGAGGAGATGTGAGAGCCGAGCTGTTTCCTCCTGGGAAGGCAGCGACAGCGAGCACTGCTGTGCCAGGGGCAGCGTCCCCACCACAGCCAGGGCTCCGTGACCCGGGCCCCTCTGCTTTGTCTTCCAGTGGCAGCCACCAAGCCCATCATCAGGGCTGGACAGCTGGGGCTGACGCTCCCGGCCGGAGGCAGCACCAGCCTCACCTGCGAGGCCAGCGGCTCCCCTCCCATCAGCTACCGCTGGTTCCGGGCCACCCCGGCGGGCAAAGCCGCGTTCCTGAGCAGCGGGGCCGAGCTGGCCTGGCCCAGCCTGCGGCCCTCGGACAGCGGGACGTATTTCTGCGAGGCGGAGAACAGGGCCGGCGCCGGGGCCGTGCAGCGCAGCGAGGCCGTGCAGCTGACGGTGACAGGTGAGTGGCCACAGGCACCGCTGGCGGGGAGCAGCCGGCTGCAGTGCGGAGGAACAGCATCCTACTTCCCTGCCCGGAAAGAAGGAAACGCCCCACGCACTCTGACACATCCCTCCCCGCTGGCTCCGCTCTCTGCCCTTCTTTATTGCCTCTATTCCGTTTCCTCCTCCTTGAGGAACTGCTCTTCGCTGATGCAAAAGACCATTTCGACTTCAAACATTTATTTATTCCTCTGTGGGTTTTTTCAAGCTCTCCCTGGTTCTGTAATGCTGCCCACTGCAGTTCAGCAAGTTCCGACAAGGAGTCGGGGCTTTATTTTGAGAACAAGGAACAAGTCAGTGGTAATTCAGCGGCAGAACAAACCAAGCTGGCCTGTGCTCCCCAGCACAGCTGCGTGTCTCAGGGACACACACTGCACCTCACACACAGCGGGCTCTGCCTCCTCCAGCCTCTGCAGGACGGTGCGGGACAGCTTGGACTCAGGGCCCCAGGGGCCTTTTCAATCTCAGCCATTCCCTCTTGGCTGCCCGCTGGAAAACTCGCAGCTCTCCTTGCCTGCTTACTCCATCAGCAGAGCCGTGAAGGCCCTGCTGGCACAGCCAAGCACAGGGAGCCCAGCGTGGCCTGTGAAAGAGGCAGAGCCTGCTGAGCTCCCTCCCAGGCACGAAGCTTTGGCTGAAGCCCTGTGCTGCTTTTCCCAGCGGTCACACATTGGAGGGAGCAGCACGGGAACGGGGCTCAGAGCTGCAGGTGCTGCCTGTCGCTGCTGCCACAGCATCCCCCTCCTGTCAGCTGCCTGGGGGCTGCTTCCTCCTGCTCCTGTCCCGCCTCTGGGGAATTCTGTATCACAGCAGCATCACCAACGTGGTCAAACCCCTGTGTAAGCCTCTCCCTCCCTCCCCCTCACCTTGCAGATCTGCCCACAACAACAGTGGCCTTGTGGAGGAATGTGGGGACCACGGGCGGACACCACCCAACCACAGGTCAGGGTGGGAGCAGTGACAGCTCATAGCGAGGATGGGGTGTTGGGGCAGTGTGACACCAGTGCTTGCCAGTGGTTTTATTGTGGGGAACAGAATCTTGACAGTATTGAACTTCAGTCCATATGCCTCGGTTTTTAACTCAGATGTTTCTGAAAGTGCATCTTCCTTCCCTCAGTTTCCAGCCCACAGGGGGTAATAGGGTTGCTTTGTAGGACAGACTGCACTGAAAATGCCATTTCCTCCCCACAATTTGTGGCTCATATGGGAGGGGATGTTCTGGGTTTCGTTCTCGACTAAAGGGTTTTTTGTTATCTGATCCTGAATGGAAGCTGCTGAGGGGAAGCAGATCTGGTGTCTCCAGTGGCAGACACAAGTGATGCAGAAGCTTCCTCAGACCTACATGTACTTGACCGGGGACAGCAGTTTTGAGGGAGGGCTTGTGATTTCCCGTTTGTTTTTGTGGGAATTTAGGCCTAGACTGGAGCAAGTCTGGTTGTGGAAACTTTCTATGGTTGCATTATGTCTCATTTGGATTTATGGTGCCCCAGCAATCACGTGGGGATTGTGGAAGCTGGTGTCAGTCACCAGAAGCTGAGGGAAGATTCTGACAGGCGTTGATTGTTCTTGCAGAAAAAACTCAAACAGAGCTGGTGTCTGGAGGTACCTCAGGAATCTCCTGGACTCTCTGGGGCCCCACCACTACTGCAGGTGTGTGTGTACAGGTCTACAAATACACACAGGTATCTGGTGGGTGTATCTGTAGTTTGTGTACACATATATAGCGTAAATATACTATATATAGTATCCATCCAATGACTACATGGTACTACCTGTATGCTCTCTATAGTACAGTCTATACATAGTGCTCATTTCTGCACTTTGCCTGCTTCCACTGCCTTGTAAAGGGGATGGAGGCATTCTCTTTGGATCCTACAGCTCTAATCCCAGGTCTCCTGGTGCTAAGATGTGGGCTGGAAATGCACTGTCAGACTTAAATTCATGTTTGTTTTCCAGATCTGCCCATAACAGCAACGACTTCGGAGAGTGGTGTGGGATATCCAGGGAAGAATGAAACAATTCGTGGTAAGCAAGAGTAAAACCATGCTGAGAAAAAGATTAAGGACTCAAACCAAATGCTCTGTAGTCAGGAACTTCAGCCTCAAAATTAGTATTCTGCTTTTTTAGCTGCAAATTGCATCAACTGGTGTTCTCAAAGGACCCAGATAATTCATGGTGACTCTTTAAAAGGCTCTGGATGTTTTTATGGAAGAATGGGGGGGAAAAAAAAAAGTTGGTATATGGGGCACACAGTTGCCATGTTCCTCAGCAGTTGGTCCATTTTTTTTAATCTTGGCAAACCTAAACCACTACAACTGTCAAAGCTGAAACAGCAGAAAAGCTTCAGTGTGTGCCTTGAGCAGATCTGCACATCCTCCAGCTTTGCAGCATCGTGACAGGTTTTTTTTCAGAAAGATTCCCTTTCCAAACAGAACTGAGCTGCACCCTTGAACAGAAAGCTTTATTTCATGATATGCAGTGCAATTATCCCACCCAGCTCATCCCTAATCACCTCATCACGAGATGGACATTGTCTGTACAACTGTGGCCTGTTGGTGAGCTGTACACAGTGCAGGGTCACACAAAACTCACTCAGGGCCACAGGACCAAGGGTCTGTGGGGACACAGCCCCATGTGCTCAGTCAGGGCTGGCTGCTGCTGTCCTCAGGGATATGGTAAATGTCATGCACCTGCTGCTGCTGTCGCCTGCTCTCCTGTCTGAAAGTCCTCTGTTGTGTTGCTTTAGATTTCCAGAGGACTGGCTTGTCCCTCTACCTGGTCATCCTGATTGCTGTGGTGTCCGGTGCTGTGGTTTTCCTTGTCATCTCTCTCATCATTTGCATTAGGAAGCCCAAAGGCGGTGAGTAGAATGTTCTGGAAAACCGGAATGTTTTATGCATGCCCAGCACGGTTTTATCTTTGATGGGCTTGGGGCCTGGAGCAGTGCTTGCAGCCAGCAGCTGCAGCTCTGGCACCTGCAGGCAGTAGATGACATGCCTGGATTGACACTTGGTCAGTCCCACATTGGTGGGAGATCCAAAGAGGCAGAGAAGTCCTTGCAGTCAGGAGAGTCTTCCAGCAGTGGGGTTGGGGCAGCAGTGGCCCTGTGCTCCTGAGCTGCACCCTCCCATGCCTGCACTGGCGCTGGGGCAGCTCAGTCCCTGCCCTGCAGCCCAGGTGTGTGATTGGCATTGCCACAGAGTCTTGGGATGGTTGTTTCTCACTGCTCCTCACAGACATCCCAAGGCTCAGACTCGCCTGCTTGGCCGGGCTCATCGTTCCAAATCTTTAAAGTCTGGCAGAGGGTTCATCCTGCCCTGCTGCTGGGAAGTGCCTTGGCACCAGTTGCTGCTCAGTAGTTCCCACAGTTGGCAACCAAAGGGAAGAGGTCATTGTCAATTCTCCCTGTTCCACATGAATTTGTTTCCTCTCTGGTCTTTAGTCACAGGATCCATTCACTGAATGCCTCTGTCTCTCCTGCACTGCCACCAGAAATCCCCTTGACCAAGTGTTCCTTGGAGCCCCCTCCTCACCAGCTGTGCTCAAGAGCACACAGGTGTGCTTTGGGGTTTGAGATACCACAGAATTCATTTTCTCCTTTGTTTCTCCAATGATCTTCCTATGATTCTATGCTACCAATTAATAATATAATTGTCAGGTATTTCTTTTGCCACTTGTCTTACTTTTTTCTTTTTTTAAAAAAAAGGAATCCAGAATAGCCACTTTCAAAACTGTTCTTTATTGAACTTGTAATGAATAGGGAAACTGTGGACTTCTGGTTTCTAACCTCAACTTTATCTTTGACATTGGAACAGTTATTTTGACCCAGTTGTGTGATAGCTGGGTTGTTTTTGTTTTCTTCAACTGAATCCTGGGAAACTGAGTCACCACCCACCTGACATGATATCCAAGACTGTTTTTTTTAGTTCTGTCTTCAGAAGTCATTTTCTTACACCAAGAAGATAAACAAAGAAACTCCTTTTTTAAAGAATATAAATGCAAATTATTGACAAAAATTCTGATTTTTTTTTTTTTCCAGCTCAAGCCTATGACGTAAAATTGTGAGTATAACCCTTTGTTTGGCACACTGATGTGTCCTGGGGGACTGTATCAGAGGAGAAATAAAAAGCACTGCCATTAGCTGTCATAATGAAAACCCCCTTAAGCAGTCTGGGTCAAGAGGTTCACAGCTCTACAGCACGTTGTAGGATGGCTCATGGCTTTCCACAGCAACACAGAATGTGGGAAGAAAGATCTTTCTCGTGGCAATATCAGAATTGTAGAAGGGAGCAAGAGCTGCTTATTGACTCCTAAGCCCAGGGAGGGCTACTGAAGATGACTGCCAAGGCTAAATTCCCAGTGTTTTCTCAAATGCAAAGGAAAGGAACTCCCATTCTAGAGACCACTGGCTATTCTCTGATTTATCCTCAAAGCATCCCTGGCTGAATTTGCTTCTTCTAACCATAGCTGTGGCAGGCTCTTTCTAAACTCAGGTTTCACATCCTGATCTGCTTGTAACCTGTGGAAGTTTACTGCAAAGCCTGATAATCTGGTCAAAACATACAAGGAGAACACTTCTCTAGGTATAAAGTGTGCTGACTTGAGTATCACAGTGGGATGTGCCAGCATCCCAGTGCTGGGCTTCCCCAGCAGTGTGCAAGGCAGCACTTCAAGCAATAGTTGAACCCTGAGCAATGGAACAAACGCTGTGATGACATTTCTCCTTAGAGGATCTATCTTCATTTTAAAAATATTAGATACCATAAGCCAGACAGTGGATGTGGGCTGCTTTCAGTTCTCAATTTGCCTTTCCTCCAGCATTTTTTATAAATATTTATTTTTATAAATATTTCTTTCTCTTCAGCAATTACCTGATTGTGCCAGTGCAGGAAATGGGTGTAATCCTTTTATTGCTTGCACACCCTTTGCTGCCTCTCCCTGGAAACTTTCTCAGAATTGGAAGCAGTGCTGCCACAATGCCCAAGGTTTTTCTGCCACCAGAAAGCAAAGGACAAAATTCTCTCCTTCAGAATATTGCCACAGTTCAGTGGCCCAGGTTTATATGGGTTTGAGTCAGACCATGATACTGGTCAAAATCCTGATGGTTGGGAGAGGCTTTGTTTACCCTGGTTGCTACTCTTCTTGCTTTTTGATTTCAGCCATAACTCGAGAGCAGCAGCTTCTTCGAGCACAGGTCACTATGAGGAACCCATCTGTTTCACTGAAAACAACTACGTGATGGAGTTCAGGGAAAACAAAATCTCTGAAGAAGTAAATAAGAACGAGTCTGACTGTGTTGCAAACGCCCAGGAATCAGAGTATGAAGTAGGGGAAACTTCCTGAGAACCAACAATGTTCTGCAGATACCAGTCCTGAGGAGCACCTTCACCCAGACAAAATACACATTTCTTTTCACTTTGCTCCTGACAAATAAGTTGGACAAGCAGTGGCTGCTCTCTCTTCAGAGAGAGTGCAAATGCATACCTCCTCAGGAACCTGAGTTACAGACTGCTGTATAGAACTCCTGGTTCTGTTCTCCTTGACTCCCTCTCACCACCTCTATCCAAGAAAGCACTTTGAATGCTGCAGCATGCAGGTCCCAGGTTAGGAGCACTGTACTGAACTTAATGCTTCCTATGGCCAAAAGGACCGGTGTTTCCAGCCTTTGTGTGGTAGGGGGAGAGCCAACACTCAGGGCTGCTCAGCATCCCCACCTGTGTGGGTGAGCAGGGCAGGATGCAGCTGGCTTGAGAATCAATGCTTCTTCTCCTGCCCACCTGAAGCTGGACAGATTTAATAGGAGATCTTGAAGGAACAAGAAACTCAGGACCCTGGCACTAGGAGAAGCAGTGCAGGAAGCAGGAATGGCCTGTGCAGTCCTTGTGCTGCCCTTGATCCCTCTCCACAGCACTGCAGCGAGGTCACTGGCCACAGCTCTGGGTGCTTCTGATGCTGCAACCAGGCACATTCTTTCTGAGCTCACCTTCTCTGTTCTCTCTCTAAAGTGCATGATGGATGGCATGAATAGAATCTCTCAAGAAATCCACCCCAGTTAAAATACTGTGTTTGGTTGTGTACAGTTAATGTTCTGGTCCCATTTGTAAACCTTGTTTGTTGTACCCCTTGTTTACCCCCATAGTTGTTAGCAATGTTAATTACTTACTGGTTGTTTTAAGAGTTCTCTTATGAGATGTACCTCTACCCCCTTTCCCTCGCTTCCCTGTTCCTGTGTAACAGTGCTGCTCCCAGGGGGCTGTGCACCCCGAGTCATACACAAACTAAGGTACACCAGACATAAAAACAACAAGCCAGCAAGAAAATAAAAGGTCAAAGAGACATATCCCAGCAAGCTATGATGGAAAACCATCTTCTTGCATCACCTGAGCCTGCTTAAGAGTGGTCTCCATGGCCTAAAGAGGACTGGAAAGGAGTGACCCCCTGGACAATGAGGCTGGCTGCTCCTGTGAGGATGGAAGCCCCAGCTCTGCAGGGTGTGCTGCAAGCTGAATTGTGCCTCCTCCTCCTCCTTGGAGCTGCTGGTGTGGGAGCAGTGGTGTTGTGAGCGACCCCTCGGGCCCCCACCCCAAGGCTGAGTCCTAATAAAGGCATAAAACAGGAGTCTGTCTCCTGACCAATTTATTTCAATGGACATTTGAAAGAAGTTAGATAATTTTCCTTAAGTTTGGAGTAGGATTGCTTACACATGCCTCACATTGCTGTGTGCATTTCTGAACAACTGGCTCATTTTGGAATGCCAGCAAGCCACTCACAGCCCCTCACTAGATACTCAAGAAGTACTTTCCTCCCAGCTTAAAAGGTCTGAAGGGTAAATCATGAATAATTTCTACTGCCCTGGGTAAACCTATCCTGCAGTGTTATGGAAGAAAGAACCTTTTTATAACAAACAGAGCAACCCTGTGTCCCATTATAAAAGCAACACAGACATGTAAAAGAGGGAGAGGGACCCAAGCAACGAATTGGTAACATCAACACAGGATGAATAGGCCCCCAGCTGTGCTGCTCACAGGACAGCTCTGCATCTGCAGCTCTCTGAGCATCACTTCAAAACTCACCAGGATGCAAAGGGAGTGTGAGGTGCTAATGGAAGGGTATTCCAGTCAAAGAACAGGATTGTGGCACCGTAAAGCCCATGGAATATTGCTACCTTATGTATTCATGTTGGCCTCATCTTGGGTTTAGAAGAGCAAGAAAAGTTACTAAGAAAGATTGTAACGGATAATTATTGGAACAAAACCACATCTGTGCAAACAGTCTCTTAGAAAAAAAGAGAAGAAAAAACAAATGAGCAACATGTGCCCATGGGTGTCAGGGCTGAGAAGATGAAGGGGCTATTTGCTTACAGCTCCTCTGAAATGGATGCAGAAATTAGTGATAATTGTCTGGTAGCACTTTCAAAGGGCAAAGAAAAGTACTTTTTTGTATGCAACACAGAAATAAATGTGGAACACAGTGCTGCTCACTGGGGGCTGAGAGCCAGAGGTCTAGTGGGAAATTAGAGGAATAAATGATGAAAAGATTCATCAGAAAGCACAAACTACCAGGCACTCTTTCCAGGCACTTATCAGTGACCTTACACTTTCTCCTGTGCTGTAGGTTTTATTTTGCTTTGTTAAGAATGTACTTAAAATCAAGGGCTGCCACATCTTGATTTCTGAATGAAAAGGGAATACATGGCACTGCTGGTGCTGTCATGGAGAAAACTGCCAACATGTACATGCAGCTTCTTGCAGACGTGGAGAAAATTGGTGTGTATGTGTTTCTGCATGTGTGAAGTCAGAGGAGGTGGGAAGGAAATGTGGCAGGTTCTGGAGCACAGCACATCCATCTGAACTCAGCCTGACTGCTGTGGCCACTGAAGGGGGAATATGGCTCTGGCCACTGAAATTCCCTGCTGTTCTCTTCATCTGAGGGGTCATGAGCTCCAGCTGGAGGAGAAGGGAGCACTGAGGGAAGGCAGAGGTGCAGAGATGAAGGGCATCCCACTGAGGGACAGGGTGATCAGTCACACTGTGGTCTGAGCTCTCCTTGCTGAAATCCCATGGGTAATGGTTGCCAGCTTGCCCCAAAATCACTCAATTCCAGCTGCACTGCAAAGCTACAGGCAATACTGTATATCCTGCAGTGTATCCTGGCTGGACAGCCAGCACCAGGACTGGATGATATTAGACACAAATGTTATAATGCAAGCTCATGAAACTGAAAATCAATCCAAGAATTATGGTCTCCATGTGTTTTGTGTCTGTGTGCACTGTGGGACAGCTGGACAAGGTCCTGAATTGCTCAGGGGTGTACCTGGGCAGAAGGGCAGCTGCTGTGCACCCTGTGCAGTGGCAGGCCAGAGGATGAGCTGAAGTCACAGCAGCTCACCCCAGAGCAGCAGTTTTGTTTACCAAACCCAGAGCTCAGCCGGCCTCTGCAGAGCACTGGGAGGAGGAACTGGGTGGCCTGAAAAAAGCCAGCATCAGACAGTGCTGAGAGTCCAGAGAGCAGCAGCAGCAGCTGGTGTGTGTGCTCACTGCAGGTAAGGGGACATCTGATGGCTGGGGGCGTGCAGCCCACCTGCAGCACCAGGAAAGAAACAAGAACTCAGGAGACGTCATAGATATGGGTCACTTTCTTGGAATCAGGAGCTGTTTACAAGGATTTGCCCAAGCTAATAGCAGCCCAGAACTAATGTCATTGACCTGGGAAGTCCTGGGAAGGGAAGAGAATTTTTTTCAGAAAGAGCACTTGTACATCATGTTTCTGTCACACAAGCTTCAAGGGGAAATGCTAATTTACACTAATTTCTGTTTCTTTAAGTGGAACAAGGTTATGTTCTGAATACTGACTATATGATTATGTGATGTGACAGAACTGTGCTGTGAATGGCTGGGGGAGATCCAAAAAGTGCTTAGTAAAGTACACTCTGTTGAGTCAGATCTGCGAGTTAGCTATGGCTGGACCTGATGCCTTGAGAAGGCTGACCTAGAACAGAGGCTGGACAGAATTAAGAATAAAGAAGGGATTTATTGAAAGGCCTTAAAGGACACACCTTGGGTAGTACAAGAGCTTGGCCAGGGCTGCACCCAAAAACAGTCACAAAATGGATGACTGGTCACGAGGTCTCACATTTTTATAAGTTTTGGTCCATCTGCATATTTGGGTTAATTATCTAATTACAGCTTCAGATTATGAAGTCTCATCCTTCTTGTTTTCTCTCTTCAGTCCACCCTTGTTTCTGCTTTTGGGCCTGAAAATTGTAACGATTGTCCTTGGTGTCAAGTTAGAAAAGGAATTGTTTTGTCTACATAGTCTGTGAAGAGAGCTCACTAACACTTGATATGAAGCTCAAAACTACACACCTGGGCAGCACAGAATCTGAAAAATATGAAAGCTAAATTTAAGGCATCAGACCAAACAGCACTTTGAGACCTTTCTTCTTATGTTATCAACTTTTTGGTGATTTGCTCATAGCTGGCTACTGAATTTCATTTCCTTGAACGCTAAAGGGTCTTATTTATCACCAGAAAAATGGTAGCAAACTTCTCTGGCCACTGCCAACCTTTGTCAGAACATGAATGTAAGATGCAGGCTCAGCAGAGCTGGTGCCTATGAACAAAGTCTGAGTGCTGTGCTCTGGTTTGGGGGCATGGGGACTTTATTGTGTCACCTGTAGTTAGCCCAAGATGAGTAGTAGAAATGGCAGAAGAAAGAGTGCCTGAGCTGTGGGACTTGAAGAAATGACATTTGAAAGAGTGTCCTGTCCTGTGTGTGGGAGGAATGTCCCTGGGGTACAGCTGCAGAGTGCCTTACCCACAGCACTGCATGGGAGAGAGCAGCAAGTTCAACCCAGAGCAGAGACACTGGAATAAAATACTGCATTTTAATAAACCAGGTAGCTGGCCAACATATCTGAGACACTGAAGGCTTTTTCTTCTTGTGTTCAGATTCAAAACTCTGAGGAGTCCTTTAAGTAAGGAAGGAATGGGCTGACTGTGTGACTCAGGGAGCAACGTCTGTATCCAGTTAGAGAAAGATGTCATGTACATCACATTTGGGGAACTACAGTTATTCATGTCTGCTTTAGTTAAATAGTCTTTTTTTTTTTTTTTAATCCTGTATAATTAGAGCCTCAGGAAGTCTTGCATGTCCGGTTAAAAAAATAATCCTATCAGCAGTTTTAGCTTGGGTTTTCAACTTCTTCCAGGGCATGTTCCCCAAAACCCAGCTTCTCTTAAACTGTTTTGTGTAGGAGACTGTTTATTTGGGAAAAGGCTCTACTGCCAGTCACGGATCAGGGTCTGGAAAAGGTTGGGTTTCAATAATCTCTATGAAAGTTAACACGTTTCCCTCTTTCAGTGACACAGCTAGCAACTTTAACAAGTGCTTTTTTATTTGTTTGCTTGCTTTTAGGCAGGACTCAAATATTGCTAAAATCTTCTCAGGAGCAGCACGGGCAGATAGATACAGGCCATGTGCACTGGTACCCCACTGGTAGCTGCAGCAAAGATGTCAAGAAGAAAAGTCATCAAAAATCAAGTTTCAATGTCTTACATAGACATGCTTTGTAAGACTGGGTGCAGCTGCCCCCATCATCTTGCTCAGCAGGATGGCAGATAATGGTGGCTCTCAGCCTGGAGCCCTGGATTAATTTGTTACACCAGGTCTTGCAGCACAACATTTAGCTTTTTGCTCCAGACAAGTTCACCACAGTGATCAGCAGGGTGGAACCTGGAATCACAGTCAGCAAGGGCCTCACAGGTGGGCATGCCTCTACCTGGGACTGAAATGAAATCCATGCAGCTCTCATTATCTTACTGGCTCTGGGAAAATGAAGATAATCACCAGCTCTCATTGCCCAGCAGAGAGGGAATAAGCTGCCACTGACATGGAACAGCACTGCCAGAGATGGTTTCAGCTGCAAGGTGAATGTTTCAGCCCAAGCAGACAGGTATTTGTTGTGATGGGATCAGGCTGTGGCAAAACCATCCCATTTACCCTTCTCTCCCTGCTCCAGTACAAAACAGCCCTCTGTCCCTCAGACACATCTGCCTCCTGCTCAAAGATCCTGTTTTCCTGGTGCAGCTGTTAGAACCATATGCTAAGGCATGGCTATTGAATAAATCTGAAAAAGCTGCTCTACGGACTATTAAAACACCTGTAACAGAATTCACTATGTCAGTAGATTTGCTTTTATACACGTTTCTTATTTTCCATAAGTCCTTCTCCTTCTGGTAATAATTAGCAAGCACAGATCAATCCTGTGTATCACACCTAGATAAATTTTGGAAGTACTTTTAAAGATTCCTACAGAGCACATGCAGAATGTCCCTTGGCTGCCAGTCAGAAGTCACCTCCTTGGCAAACACAGTGTGTGCTTTCATGACTTTTACCCATGAACTGGACTGTTGCAGCAGAAATGTGAGCTGAGAGAGTCTGTGATGCTCAACATGACCTGGCAATGGGCACTTCCAGCTCAGAAGAGCAGCTGGGTCCTGGGCTGCATCAAGAGAGGTGGATGGGGACAGGGAATGGGACTGGAAAGATCCATACAGCCTTTTTCCTTCCTTCACCCTTCACCTAACTCAGCAGTGAAATGGGCTCGTGATGTTTCAGAAAGAGGATCCTAGATGACAAAGGACAGAATAAAGGGAAGTGTTCTTCACTTGCAGTCTGGTCCCAGGAGGGTGGGGGTCTCTTGGGGAAAGGAGGACAGACCTGTACTTCTGGGAGAATGGGAGAAGTTGGGAAGATAGCAGTGTTTGTGATGACTTTCATCAGCTGCAACGGTGAGTAAATGCTTCAATGTATAAGAAAAATCAGAGTACTAAGAGGGTAGGGAAAATCTTTTGAATTATAGCATCTTTTTTTTTTAATTGGTAAGTCAATTAGAAAGTCTTTAGCTTATTGCATTAATCACTGATCTTGAGAATTCATGAATCTCCTTTGGCTCTCAATGAGAGAGATAGATACAATGAGGTGCTTTCGAGAGTGCAGCAAGTGTTGGGCAAGTCAGCTTCCCTGCCTCAAGGCAAGAGCCCAATACAGTTTTTTGGGATCCTTGGCAAGGACACACTGTGGTGTCCAGCTCCCAAAACAGTCTTGGTGGAGCTGGAATATGCATTCTAAATTTAATATCTTATCCTTGTTCTGTATCGTGGTCCTGAGAAGGAGAGCTGTGAGACCAGGAGCTGGCACATTTCATTCCCTTTGGTCTCTCCTACCCAGTGACTCTCTGACTGCATCAGGAAAGCTGGGACTGGAACCTTGGCTTCAGTTCCCATGTGCCTGACTGAATAAAGCCTTTCTCAGGGCATGTATGACACTGGCAGAAGCAGAGGATAGTTTTGGGAAATAGGAGAATAGTGCTCTTAAAAGTCATATACAAAAGCACAGGATTGTTCCTGACATTTAGAAAATTGGGTTGAAATATATTCCCCATTTTGTCATAAAAAATCCCAGCTTTGCAGATTGCTGGGATCTGCCTCTCAAGCAACTTCTTGTGAGTTAAAGCTGCTGAATATAACTGAATATAAACTGTGTTAAAGCTGCTGAATATAACTGAATATAACCAGTATCTTTCTGGGGAGGGGAAAAGAGAGAAGAATAAAGGGTATGGGGAGAGATGAGCCAAGTCAAATGAAATTCAGGTGATTTGCTACTTACAAGAGGCACTTCCCAGAGGAGATGTGGGATCCATGGGCAGGCAGCTGGAGAAACTGGGAGAATGTCTGGAGAAAATCTGCCCACTATTCTGTGCCCCTGAATGCTTGGCAGGGTGCTGATCTGGGTCAGGTCTGAAGTTTTCCAAGACTAAAGCAAAAGGATAGGTTTTGGTCCACCATTCCTACTCCAGGTCCAGTACTGTAGGGAATATCCCTAAACATCCCTGCCCACAAGGAACCTCTCTGTACCGAGAAAGAATTAAGAATTGACAAGTGCCCAGAGAGAAACGCAATAAAAATAGACATGGTCAAGGCAGCTGTTCACTTCCCCATGCTTGATGACTTGGGCTGGCTTAGTGCTGTGGTCTGCAGCACATCTGAGACCTGGTCGCATGCTGGCATCTACTGCCCGGTGAGTCCCGTCTGTCCGGAGGACATTTCCCTCCTCTGCTGTATCCTGATTTCTTCCCTTCCACTGCTGTTCCCTGCAGCTCTCCTGGATCTGTCTGGTGTCCACCAGGTCACAGGCACATGGATGGGATCCACCACTGTACCGTGTACCTACGTGCCTTCAGAAGGTGTCACACAGCAAACGCTTAGCTGGAGCGTGGAGCGGGACTCCAGCATCTCTACCATCTTCCGGAGGGATGATTCTGGGGACCACATCTTGCTGTCTAAATTCCGAGGCCGAGTCAGTGTCCCAAAGCACAGCCCAGGGGATGCCTCACTCCTCATTGAGAACCTTGAAATGCCTGACAGTGGACACTACACCTGCCAAATCATCTGGAGGTCTACAGATAACAGCTTGATAACAAGAGAGGTGACCACTACAGTTAAAGTTGTCAAAGGTAAATCCAGCAGGTAATCCCTACTCTTGTGCAGCCAGGTTAAACCAAAAGAAGATAGGGGGACAAGTGTTGCTGTGAATATTCTTTCACACCACACTGTCTGACCCATCTAGGCTGGGGATCGAAGCATCTGCCTCCCTTGCTGTGTTGGTTAACCTTCTCAACACATGGAGGTGTAGGAATGAACTGGGGAAGGGAGCCAGTTTGTGTACAGCCCAGCCTGGATCTATTGATGGGCCAGTTGAACCCATGATGTTTGAGATAATACCCAGACATGGTTCTATGCAGGTAGTCAATATCTCTGTGGTTCTTGTACCAAGCGGGTGTTGTGTGAGCCAAATCTGCCTTCTCCCGTTCCCAAGCACCCTCAATGTGTGCAAGCAAAAAGCCTTTCTGCAAGGAGGCCACCAAATCCAGAGAGCAGGACTTTGTGAAAAGGTGGCAGCAACGGTGGCACAGCTGCTGTAACCTGGATTAACACACAGGTGACCTGAACTCAACCCGCACAGGGAGGAGATGTGAGAGCCGAGCTGTTTCCTCCTGGGAAGGCAGCGACAGCGAGCACTGCTGTGCCAGGGGCAGCGTCCCCACCACAGCCAGGGCTCCGTGACCCGGGCCCCTCTGCTTTGTCTTCCAGTGGCAGCCACCAAGCCCATCATCAGGGCTGGACAGCTGGGGCTGACGCTCCCGGCCGGAGGCAGCACCAGCCTCACCTGCGAGGCCAGCGGCTCCCCTCCCATCAGCTACCGCTGGTTCCGGGCCACCCCGGCGGGCAAAGCCGCGTTCCTGAGCAGCGGGGCCGAGCTGGCCTGGCCCAGCCTGCGGCCCTCGGACAGCGGGACGTATTTCTGCGAGGCGGAGAACAGGGCCGGCGCCGGGGCCGTGCAGCGCAGCGAGGCCGTGCAGCTGACGGTGACAGGTGAGTGGCCACAGGCACCGCTGGCGGGGAGCAGCCGGCTGCAGTGCGGAGGAACAGCATCCTACTTCCCTGCCCGGAAAGAAGGAAACGCCCCACGCACTCTGACACATCCCTCCCCGCTGGCTCCGCTCTCTGCCCTTCTTTATTGCCTCTGTTCCGTTTCCTCCTCGTTGAGGAACTGCTCTTCGCTGATGCAAAAGACCATTTCGACTTCAAACATTTACTTATTCCTCTGTGGGTTTTTTCAAGCTCTCCCTGGTTCTGTAATGCTGCCCACTGCAGTTCAGCAAGTTCCGACAAGGAGTCGGGGCTTTGTTTTGAGAACAAGGAACAAGTCAGTGGTAATTCAGCGGCAGAAGAAACCAAGCTGGCCTGTGCTCCCCAGCACAGCTGCGTGTCTCAGGGACACATACTGCACCTCACACACAGCGGGCTCTGCCTCCTCCAGCCTCTGCAGGACGGTGCGGGACAGCTTGGACTCAGGGCCCCAGGGGCCTTTTCAATCTCAGCCATTCCCTCTTGGCTGCCCGCTGGAAAACTCGCAGCTCTCCTTGCCTGCTTACTCCATCAGCAGAGCCGTGAAGGCCCTGCTGGCACAGCCAAGCACAGGGAGCACAGCGTGGCCTGTGAAAGAGGCAGAGCCTGCTGAGCTCCCTCCCAGGCACGAAGCTTTGGCTGAAGCCCTGTGCTGCTTTTCCCAGCGGTCACACATTGGAGGGAGCAGCACGGGAACGGGCTCAGAGCTGCAGGTGCTGCCTGTCGCTGCTGCCACAGCATCCCCCTCCTGTCAGCTGCCTGGGGGCTGCTTCCTCCTGCTCCTGTCCCGCCTCTGGGGAATTCTGTATCACAGCAGCATCACCAACGTGGTCAAACCCCTGTGTAAGCCTCTCCCTCCCTCCCCCTCACCTTGCAGATCTGCCCACAACAACAGTGGCCTTGTGGAGGAATGTGGGGACCACGGGCAGACACCACCCAACCACAGGTCAGGGTGGGAGCAGTGACATGGAGCACACAATGACAGGTGAGTGCCCAGGCCAGGGTTATTCATTTCTGTGGCAGGAGAAGACCAAGGCAGGGAGTTTGCTCTTCCATAGATAGATCAGACACCTAAGCTGAATATGAATTGTGTCCTGATTGTTACCCAGAGAGGCAATATCAGAGGCTGGCACCCTCCGTGCTTAAGAATGTGCCTGATGATGGGAGGGGACACGAAAATGTCGTCTGTGTCCCTCTGGAACCAGAACTATTGAGTCTGCAGAGCTTCAGAAGGAAGTTGCCTGAGCCAGAGCTTCAGAAGGAAGGAGACCTGGCACAGGCCTCCACACCTCAGGGAGTTTATGGTGCAGCTGATGCCAAAGCCCCCCCAGGCCAGGCAGGGAGTCACCATAGGAGAGAGGGAGTGCAGGTGTCCTCTGGAAATCTAGGCAAGTGCCAGCAGGACAAAGCCAAAGCATTCCCAGGCCATGCTGTAGTCAGGCATGATGCATCCAGGGCTGCCAGGAACCTGTAGGACGATGGTCAGGGGGACACGAGTTCCCAGTGCTGCCCCAGGCCTGCTGGCAAGACACACACAGGATAATCAGTGAGTCTAGGCTGGCAGAGCAGACCCCATCTTCTGGATGCCCAGGGCAGCTCCCAGGAGCTGCAATGCATCCACCATTCTCCACTGACAGATCCGGTGCCAACAACACGGGAATCCAGGATGGATACTGCTCCAGTCGGGCCTTTCACAGACACAGGTGTGTGGAGTGTCATGCTGAAAAACACCCGATTTGCACTGGCAAGGGCACGGTGGCAAACACCATCCCAGACCAGCTCCACATCTGGCTGCTGTGCTTGTGGCAGATACAGCTGCAGGGAACAAATCCCCTGGCATGCCAAATACCAGGCGTTATCCAGGCAGGAGCTGCGCTCCTGACACCCGCCCACACGCTTGTTTTTGGGGGTGTTTGCAGCCTGAAGTTTGCTGTTTGTCTCCACGCAGAGACGCCCCATCCCTGCAAGTGTTCAAGGCCAGGTTGGACGGGGCTTGGAGCAAGCTGGATGGTGGAAGGTGTCCCTGCCCATGGCAGGGCGTGGGACGAGATGGCCTTTAAGATTCCTTCCAAACTAAACCATCTCGGCATTCTGTGGCTGCCGGGGAGTGGCAGAAGCCCCAGGTGGCCCCGGCCCCTTCTCGGGTGCCTGCTGTGCGGGGGGCCGGCCCGTGTGTGAGCGCTGTCCCCCCGCAGGTTCCCCGCTGCTGTACGGGCCGGCGGCCGCGCTGGGCGGCGCCGCGCTGGGCGCGCTGCTGGCGGCGGCGCTGGGCTGCTGGCGGCGGCGGAGGAAGGACGGTGAGTAGCGACAAACACAGCCGGGGACGGGCATGGGGACAGCCCCGGGAGGAAGGGACAGCCCCGGGAGGAGGGGACAGCCCCGGGAGGAGGGGACGGGACGGGGCGGGCCGGCGGGCGGGACAGTCCCATCCTCGTCACTCTCATCCCCGCCACGCTCATCCCCGTCACTCCCATCCCCTGTTCATCCCTTCCAGGGAGAAGCCTGTGGGAGGGTTTTCCCCTAAACGTTGGAACACCTGGAAGCTGCGTTTTGTTCTGTGACACATAAAACAAGTCGATGCATATCTTAGATATATATTTTTTTTTTATTTTTTTTTTCAGAACGTCTCTATGAAGTTGCTTTGTGAGTGCAATTTTCTACTTGGGACGTTAAGACTGAGGGCGGGGTGCTGGTATCTGCTCCAAAAAAGCCTCCTTGCTTAGTGAAAAGCAAAGGTTTATTTGCCTTACGGGGGAGGATCTGAAAAACTTGGCAGTTTAGTTAGCAACATGAGGGCTTAACACAGGGTCACAGGAGATAGACAGATAACAGTAGATAATATCTTTAATATGGCAGAAAACCAGAAAGATATTATGGGTGCTTGCTCTGGGTGCCTGTCACATGCCATGGGAAACTTGTTCTCTGTGGGAAATTCTCACCAATATTTAGCAAAGCAAAGGACAAAAATTCTCAGCTCTTCCTTTAAGTTCCCTCTACACTTGCCTTTCTCTAGAAGAAACATGTCTGAGTGTTTGGCCAAGTATTACTTTGCAGAGTTCCTATTAGTGTATGATCATACAAACACATCTTCTGCCCTGTCCTCATTTCAATCTTCAACACCTTTGTACTGCTTTCCTACTCAGAGACACACCGTAGCCATCTGTAGCAATTTTTCCCCGTTACTCCTGGTAATTACTTTTCAAAGGCTAGAGTGTCTGCTGATAACTTTAGAGTATAACATGATAATGCCATGAGAGTTTATAGTACCAGTAGTAACCAGTGCTTCTTTTTCTGTAATTCTTTTAAGTGTCTTTCTAGTGTCTTCCAGAGACACCCAGGTCTTCACTAGAATAATATGAATTTTGCTGTTTCACAGATTATGTGCTAGATCTTGTCTCTAAGATGTAAGTAAAGTGCCATCTGCTTTAGTTGTCTCTCTCACTCATGTCTCTCTTGTCCCAGCCGCAGCACTGCAGATGTCGCCCCGCTGCACGCTGAGGTGGAAGTCCCTGTTAAGTGCCTGCATGAGGAAATGAGCTCTAACACTGAAAAGACTACCATGAAAGACAGGAAAAGTCCTGAGTATGAGAACCTTGTGACTGCAATGGAATCACAATATGAAACAGAAGGAAATCAGTAAAGTACCAGCTTTTCCACATAAGCAGCCATGCAGGGCTGCAGGTACTGAATAGTGAACTTAACAGAAGGAAACTTTTCCTCCTGTTGTCCCTCTGTTCTGCTATCACTGCTTGCTTTAACCCAGAGGAGCTGCATAACCTTTTGGTCTTTGGCAGACCAGGCCCTGCCTGTGAGAGCAGAAATCCCCAGCCAACTGTCTACCCACTTCTATACAGCAAGTTGTTTCTGAGCAACCTGAAGGACCAAGGCAGGAAGAGAGGATCTGAAGGAGTGAGAACATGAAATTCTTTAGCCTGTAAATCCAGGAGCAGTTGGTAAAATGCTGCCAGTCAGTAACACTAGCAAGGGGTACTCTCCAATGTGTATTCCTGTTAAGACATTCCAGGCTGCAAGGAACCAGGATTGTGCTGAAAAAGGAGATCCTCTGGCTTTTGCAGCTCAGCAAATACTGGTTGTACATCTTGGCTGTCCTTGAGTATTTCTTTCTTTGTTACAGCACGGTAAAGGGACCACAGAGGAGAGGTTGATGTCCCAGGAATGTCATTTTTGCTATCAGACAGGAGCTCAGTGCTCAGAGAGAGAGGGAATGAGCCTCTGAACTCTCACCCACTGGTTTTCTCCTTGAAAACCAGAACTGATGTTGAAGGAAATGCTGGGATTTAATTTTTACAGTATGGGGGCCAGAGACATGATAAAATAGAGAGAAATTTGAGGCATTTGGATAATGACTGAGTAAGGCACCTGTCTGAATACAACAGACTGACACCAAATTACTCTGTGGGAAGTAAGTCAGCCTGTGATTACTAATGCTGACCTGTCATGTAACATGGATGCAGTTCCTGTCTTCAGCTGCAGTGCATTCCCTACAGT
This sequence comes from Cyanistes caeruleus, assembly GCF_971803275.1. Taxonomy (NCBI): domain Eukaryota; kingdom Metazoa; phylum Chordata; class Aves; order Passeriformes; family Paridae; genus Cyanistes; species Cyanistes caeruleus. The sequence goes on along the minus strand of NC_141714.1, from coordinate 14,160,603 downwards.
ACGCTATCACTCGGCAGCCTGATCTGCCTCATCATTGTTGTTTGCATCTTGCCTGTACTGCAGTGCTGCTGTCAGCTTGTCCTCCCTACCTGTGCCTCCAGCCAGCATCCCTTTGTCCTCCAGGCTTGGCAGGGAGGAGGAATGCCTCCTGGCTTTAGCAAACCAAATTTGTAAGAGTTACTGGCTCTTTTTTATATCTGTGGGTGCAGCAAGGAAAGCATGGGGAAGCAGCTGAGCTCAAGTCACACACACCCTCCTGCTTGGCCCTGACTCACAAGGCTCATCTCTGCTGCCATGGATCGTCCCTTCTCAGGTCAGCAGCCTAACAGCAGGGTCACATTGCTGTTTGTGGCCTGGGTGCTGTGTAGAGCCACACTTGTACCTTTACATCTCTGCACTGCAATGATGCTTCTTCTGCAGGACACAAGGTGGGCAAGATGAGAGTTAAAAATCTGCCCATATTGTGAAGGCTTCACAAACACAGTGACAGCCATGCAGGGAGGGCTGTGCTGGGTGTCAGGCTGTACTCCAGGGAGGCAGACAGGATCCAGTCAGTTCCTGTGGGACCCATGGCTGCCAACCCTGAAGACCCCATGCTGCAGAAGCTGATGCATCAGCAGTTCCAGGGGTAGTGCAGAACAAAGGAATTGAGGGAAATGGGGAGCTGCAGCACACACACAGGGCAGTAGGATATGGTGCAAGATCAGTGCTGGGTGGGAAGGGAACTGAAAATTTCTCAGCTTCCCCATCCTTACCTCAGCAGATCTAGGCCCAAAACTCATGACATGGCACTCTCCTTTCCCCCGCAAATATCATCCTCATTAATTTTCTATTAGCTTGGTGTTTTGTGCAAGTTTCCCAGCTGTTAAAGGCTCTCAGCTCCAGGTTCACTCATTGACTATACAACACCATGGTTTTTCCATCTTGTGATTCCTCCCAGCACTGATCTGCTCTGGGCAGAGGTCTGGACACCTTTCTCAGAAGACATGAAGCCTGGGAGAAGCTACAGAGGAAGAAGGAGTTAAGAAAGGGAGAGCAGATGCCCCAGATGGACCACCCCCATGTACTCCATGTTGTCATTGCCTCTAGTTAGGGCAGCAAAAGGACTTTGGGTACAAGTAGCAGAACAGTGGAAAAATAAGAAGCCTATCTCCAATACTGAGGTGTTTTTACCTGGGCAACAAGTGTGTGATTATTTCTTTATTTTACTTTCGGTATGTTTTCCATGTTTCTAGTAAAACCTGTTGGCAACAGAACATTTTTCTTCTGAAAGCCACAGAGGGTTCTGCTGTGTTACATCACCAGCAAACCAAAGAACTTCTGTTTTTGTTGCACTGGTCATTCACCCGAAGCTCATCTGCTGAGCTCTGCTCCAAAACAGAAGGAAAAGCTCAGCTTCTGCCCTGAAAGGACACTGCCTCCCAAAAACACACTATCTCGAGTGGCCGGTGCAGTGTCATGGGACTCACAGTTCCCCTTGCAGTGCCTGTCCCCTGGAGGGGACTTGCTGGCTTTTACACCTGCTGGGTTTGTCCCATACAGAGCAGGGAGGTGGGAGATGAAGTCCCAGAGAAATTTGTCCCACTGTAATTTGGTGCTTGTTCTGGTAAGAGAGGAAGGAGTTTACATTCTTCCCCTTTACCCCAGTCATCTAGATGGATCTGTGAGCTGAAGGAGGGAGTTATTTAAAAAGCAGAGAACAAACTACTGAAAGCAAAAATTGGAAATGCACGAGAAAACAAGAATGAAGGGCATAAACAAACACTTGGCCAGCAAAGGAGGTTTGGTCTGTTGAAACCTCGAGGTTTGACTGACAGCAGGGCTTGGGGCTGACATGGCTGTGTGCTTTATAATCCACTGGGGACAAAGCAAAGTCTGAAATCATAGACCTTGCTCTCTTTTGAAGCTAACCTTAGTGATAAAGGTCAGGGTGATGTTTGTGAGTCATGAGGAGGTGCTTGAGAGAGACCATGGGAGTGTGAGTCATAAGGAGTAGGGCCACTTGTGGACCATGTTTGTCCAGAAGTGCACAAGCTATTCAGAAAGCAGAACACAATTTGCTTAGGCAATGATATACGTTCACGGGTCCCAGCTTTGTACAAACTCCAACTTCTTCAAAATATTTACTAAGAAATAGTTGCAACAAAAAGCCCAAAAGCTTAGTATTCAAGTTTATTAATACTCTCAAATATTGCAAAATTTGCTGGTGGTATTGTCCTAAAACTAGTCGGTAGGATCTTGGAATTTTTTATTTTATTTTTGAGTTTTCCATGTCAAATGCTTTCAAAGAGTTTGATTTGTCAAATTGGGTTGGATACTGCCCCTGTCATTCCCCTACCCTGACATATCTGAAATGCTACAAGTTAGTTACTGAAAACACTTAACAATCATTACATCTTCAAGTGGGACAATTTAGAGGGAATTACTTCAATTAAATAGCAGAATAGGCAACCTTGCTGCAAGTGCTGACTAGGAATAACCATCCAAAGACAAAAAGTCTTCTCCAAACAGCAAAGCTCCCAAGAGGGGCAATGGATTCCATGGCCTAATTTAAAACAGATTGAGCAAACATGCATTTTTCACAGGCTAATGGGCCAGAGGGAAGTTAACAAGCAGCCTCATTAGTTTGTACTCCATATAAAAAAGATTACTACCATGTGCAAAGGAAAGATTATTACAGATAATGCTGCCTTCACCCATGATGTTGTGATTGTACTTGCCAGGATCCTTGTTAACTGAGTTTAATTTAAGCTGGCTAGTTAATGCTTGTAAGAGAATAGCGTTGTATTTGGATGCAGAGAACAAGGACCCAGGGCACAATTCCCTGTCTTCACAGTGCAGAGAAATTGCACCAGCACCACTTCTGCTCTGATTTACTGTTGGGAGGGATACCCCGACAGACACTTCCAAAACCAGGGTGGAAGGGAAACTTGGCAGCACAGGATCAGTCAGTTCTGGAACAACGGGACGGGCTACTGAGTACCTCGGTGGGTTTTTGGAGAGGTGCGGAGCCTGGAGAGGAAGACTCCTGCCAGAGCAGGAGGAAAGGGCTGGACCCTCGGCGTTACGTTGCTCAGCAGTGCCTCACTTGGGGTATTTGACAAACTGACACTCTGCACACTGAGTGTCGGACTCAGCTTGTCAAATACACGCAGTGCCACACTGCAGCTCCCAGGGTCACAGTGTCCTCGCTGGATGCCAACCTAGGCACACAGAGAGAAAAGAAGCACAGCAACTGTTGTTAACTTCAGAGGCTTTTTTCAGTTAGCAAAAAGCATCATTAGTCCTCCCATATTCCCCCCTCCTGCACTCTGTTTTGGGTGAGAGAGAACCACACCAGCAAACGCTGCTTTTCTGCTAAGGAAAAGAATCCGCTATATTAATTCAAAAGTCAGAAAAATAAGTACAACTCTGCCCCTGGGCATGCACATAGGGGTTCATCAGTGCCTCTGTTGGAGGCTCCTCCATTTGGCAGAATACTGTAAAGATTGTGATGCTGAAAGAAAACCAAGCTCCACACAGGGAAACAATGAAATTCTTCAGAAGCGAAGTGAAACTTTCTCTTCCGTTGACTAACTAACCCCCTTCTGCTTCACTTCTAGCAAACAGAAAAAGCCTCTCCTGCAATAAATGAAGCTTTCCACCTCCAAATGCTGGCATAATCCAGCCTTTAAGGGTGAACAGCATATTCACACACACATATACGCTTCTTGCACAAATACAAATGATACTCTTATTCCCTTGTTCTTTTAACAGAAGTGTGCAGGAAATGCAGAAATGCACCTGAAGAAAACTAAATAACAAAACATACACAAGAGAAGATATTTCACAGTATTACTCTGTTCTGTGTCCTGCTCAGATGCTTACTGTTTAGAAATTCAGCCTAAAAACAGATTTGAAATTCTGATACTGTACAACTTTCCCAGAAAAATCCATACTGGCTCCTAAATCATACACCCATTCTGAACAACACTGTTTTAGTCATTCATACTCTTTGTGGACATATTCAGATATAGCTGAGTTTTTAGCGTGGTGTTTTAGCTTCCTCACCAGTCCACGGATTTTAATTTCACATGACCAGCATCACCATGCTATTTTTAGTATCAAAATAAAAACTGAAATGTTTTTAATTATATTTTTAAGGTAGACCATTAAAGACACTAAAGTAGAATTAGATTAAGTTTATTAGCAGTATCATACAGTGGGCAATTCATCAACCATTTCTACCTCTAACTTCTGTGACTCTATTTTACACAGATGATCATAGGATTCCATCTAATATCACATACAGAAACATACCTGGAAAGGAAAAGCTTTTTTCAGGTGAAAGCATAGCAAATACATATTTTCCGAAACCAGAAGAGAGTGGAGTAAGACATAAGAGCAATGGAACAGCTACAGCTTTAAAGGTAAAATCTGTTTCTAGACTGAGTCACTGCTCAGGCTTTGCAATTCTGGCATTCCCCTGTCTCCACCTTTGCCTTGGGTGCAATGTAGATAGTGACCAGTTCTGGCTCCTCATTCCAAATGCAGTTCAGCCATGGCAGATAAAGCTATGTGGCAATGGATAACAGCAGCATGTGCATTTCATGAAGATGAGAAAAGTGTTAATAAGCTGATTTAATGTCAGTCTACCAGAGTACATGTGAACCTGTGATCCCCCAAAGGACTCTAAGCCATACCAAAATGTGGGGAAGCCACTAGAGAAAGACTATGCAGGCTCTTCCACAGTATCAGTGACCAGACTGCCTTCAGTTTCAGTGCTGATGTCTAGCAGGGGCAGATCTGGCCTTGGAGAGGGAAGAAGAAAACAAGGCAGCACTGCTTCTGCAATTGAAGCTTAAAATAATCCCCCATTGTGGCTTTCTGAGGGGAAAAACAGCCACTTTTGCTGTGAGGGACAGATAAGGGGTGGGGACACAATGGAGATAATTCTGTCAGCAGATGGGAATGGAACTTGCAACTCTACCCGTAGAGATCGTATCTGATGTGAATGGATTTGTCATTGTCAGAACTTCTGGTTTCAAGCTAAAGTGGGTATTTCCAAGTAAAAACTTAGTGTTATAAAACTGAGCAATCTACTGCATACTCTGAAGGCAAAACAGAAAGAATTTATCTTCCTACATTCTGGAGTCAGTCCCTTACCAAATTCAGGAAAAGTCCCCTCCACAGTGCACATCGTCAGGTATTGCTCAGGTATTTTTACAGGGCTGTGAGACTGTTCTGCAAATTGTAATGAAAATAAATGAAAAATAAGATTATTGGATACATTCAACTCTAAACCTATAATAACACAACAGCATGCAGGGAAGTGTGGCTGTGTGGTTTTCACATGGTAAGTAGCAGAGCCCTAGGATGCAGGCTGCAGCCATTTCAAGACATGCATTTATTATGCAGGATTTGAACTGGAATCAAGGTCATCTCTGTTTTCCACTTGGTGAAACACAAATCACAACCTGAATTGAAAGCAAGAGTCCCCACAAATGTATGACAACAGGGTCTGCTGAAACCCTGGCCACCTGAAACTTTGGGTTGTGCTTCTTCTAGAAGCTGGAAGCCTTTGTCATAACAGAGACAAACAAGGCTTTGCTCATGGCAGGCTTCCACTGGAAGCTGTCATGCTCCATATATGACCTTCCTGTGCCCCCAGCTCTGCAGTGGACACTGCAAGGAGCTTTGCCAGACAAACAATGGCTCACTTCAAAGTCCCCAGGATGGGCCTGATAATCCCCCCATTACATTCAGGTCAACATCCTCACATACTCCCACAGCCCCTGCACTCCCCTAAGCCCCGCAGCTCCCATCTCTGCACACTGGACTCTGTCCCCATGGCTGCTCATGCCCCAGACATCCAAAGAGGGGAAGAAGGTGTGGTAAACTTTCATCTTCTCTACTATAACCATCGCGACAGTGAGAAATGGAGCTGAAGAGCACACTTGCACACAACTGGGACAGGGTTTCTCCCTGGTTACACCCTCCTCCATCCCACACCCTCCCCTGTTCATTGTCAGCTGCCTCATCTATGGCTAATTTAGATCAAAATCTCCCACTGCCAGCAGCTCACAGGCAGCATGTGTGTGTCTGTGAGCTGAGGGAGCACGCACACATATATCCTGCTGCTGTGCAGGGCTCCATATCACTGCTAATCGTAATTCATCAAGGAGCTGTGGTCCAAAGCACAGTGTTCACTGGCTGGGACCCGTAGCCTTCCATCCCTGAGCCTGCCCTCCCCAAGCACACACAGCCAAATGCTACCTCATCCCTGAAAGGAGGCACCAAAAAGCCCCTCTGGCTTACGCAGACACAGTCCCAGCACCGAACGGAGGCAGCCCAATCCCAAACAGGATTAAGATCCCCCCAAAACTCGAGGTGTAACGTGAGGTAGGAGAACAGCTTTCTTCACTGCCAGGAACATGGACACCTCGCACCTCTCAGTGTCCCAACACCCACGGGCCTTTGGGACCTCCTGAGGGAGAGACAGGAGATGAACCCCAAAGGACACATTCTCCCCCGTCCCCAGCCACCCCTTCCGCGGGCAGGAGGGGGACCTGGCACCTACCATAGCTGGGCCATCCTGACCCGGGGCAGGCAGGGCCGGCAGCGCGGGGCCGCAGCGGGGGCCGTGCAGGAGCGCCGTGGGGGCACAGCCCGGCCACACAGCTCGGTTTTGAAGGGGCTGCTCCTCCTTCAAGAGGAAGCTGCGAATGGGGAAGATAAGGCTGAGGTTAGATAACAGGAAATGTCTGGATGTGAGTGACAACACATCCAGGTTGTGAAAGCAGCTCTCCCCATCCTGCCGCGGGGCACGCGGCTCACGAGCGGGCTGAGGGCGAGCGCCTCGGCCTTTGGCCAGAGCAGCCAGGACGCCTCAGAGGGCCGGGCACACAGAGCCTGCGGCCGGGCCAGCCGCCGGCAGCACGGGGAAGGGCACCAGGAGCAGCCACAGCCACCGTCCCAAGTCCGGCCACCGCAGGCCATCGATCTCGCAGTGCTCAGGCTCCGCTGCCCTGGCTGCTGAGGGGCCATGGAGACGGCTGTGAAGGCACAAAGAACAGCCAGAAGGGCTCTGGGTTCAGGAGACAGGCTCATGCCCGGGCTGTGCACAGAGGGCTGGATCTCTTACCCGGAGAGGAGTCCGAGTGAGGCACAGAGAAACAGAGTTCTGTTCTCATGAGTGGGCTGACACTTCAGCCACTGCAGGAGGTTTTGTTCCAAAAGCTGTCCCGCAAGTTCACCTCACTTTTGAATTCACAGCCATGCCTCAGTTCTTCTGTTCCCTCACACTCACACGAGCAGACAGGTTTTGCTTTCCCAGTTGCAGCACTTGAACAAGGAGCTGGCCCTCCCTCTGTGCCCCTGCTGGTCCCTCCACACATTCTGGTGTCCACTGAGGTCCCCGTCGCTGTCTCTGGAGCATCCACAATGCCTGTACAAAAAAGTAAACACCAGTGCTTAGTTCAGAGCTGTAACCAAAGCAAGTCCCACAGTTTCTCCTCTCCTGTCCCCTCCCTGTACCGCCCTCAGTATGAGGCACTCTCAGGTGCACCCAGCACCAGTGCTGTTTTTGTCCAGCCCGGCCAGAACCCCAACTGGCCAGCACAGCTGTGGGAACAGAAACTAGCAAGCTGTATTTGCCCAGGCCAGCAGCATAGCTGGCCAGGCAATAGCAAAATTAATTCAAGCAAACCCAGGAATTTTAGAGATTCCTCATCTTTCTAGGCCAGTGTGATACACAGTATATTTTGTAAAACCAGGATTCATTAAAAAATTCTTGCTCTGTCTGCACCATCCCAAGCATGTTTGCCATCATCGAGCTCTGACAGTGTGATGGACACTTGCGGGACATCCCTCTTGTAGAATTGGTTTTCCCACTCCTAGAATTCAGCTGCAGCCCTTCCTTTCCAGTTTTGCCTTCTCACTGCTGTCTGGCTCTTCAACCAAACCCCACAGACACCCTCCGGTGCTGGTGGCTGGGGCCTGCCCTAGTCCAGCAGCTTTCAGTTACGTTATCAGCATGCCAGGACTGTAACCACAGACTTTATGTTTCTGCAGCTCTGACCAAACCCTTAATCTGGACAGCACTTACTTATACCTCCAAGTAACTGAGCCCTCTGGGAGCACCTACAAGGTACTCCTGAGGCTATGTGCACACATAATAAGAACAGCCATCCTGCAAACAGTCAAACCCATTCCCTGTGCCCAAGGAAGAGCTAGATAATGAGGAATACAGTTACTGTCCAGTTCCTCTTTCATTTGCCTGTGTTTTAAAATATACAGTAAAAGAGGAATGGACAGGTCTGAGTGGTTTCGTTCTGTTTTTACTTTGGTTTTAACTGGGGGAAAGAAGTAGGTCTGTTCATGTAGTCTATGTAGTTTTTTTTTATGCAAGCAGCATGAGCTTCAGTCCATGAAGGCTTTCTAGCCAACATGCCACCAGAAACCTGAGACTCATCAGCTGGGGCAGTGGGAGATGAAGAATCCTCCCCCAGCTAGGACACTCTGCTTTGCCTGCACCCCAGCCCAGTCCTGTGGGCACACAGTAATGTCCAAGCTGAAAGGCTTTCAGAGAAGCTGATTTCCCCTATACTTTGCAGATGTCACCACACTGCCCTACTCTGTGCAACAGCCTTGAAATCACACTCAGCATTTCCCAATGAAGGGAGTGTTTGCAGTGCCCCTGCAGTGCACACAGCTCTGTAGCTTGCTCTGGGAAGAGGAAGAAAGGAGGTAGAGAAGCTGTGGCCATCACAGACGGTCATCAAATAATGTTTCAGAGGCTTCTGCACACTGCTCCCCAAATTTTCTTGGAAAATCACTTTAAAAAAGTGCATCCATTTGATTAGCATGCAGCAAATTCTCTCACACTGCAGTCTCAAATTCTTGTACTTTTTACCTGCCATAAAGTAGGACATGAAGGATTAGCAGGTTTGTACTGGACATGGAAAAAATGGGACTCATTTAATATTGATGCTGCTCTGTGCAGATCAATCCACGCTGACATGAAACAAAAAGGACACAGAACTCTTGGAGCAAGTCCAGAGCAGATCCACAAAGGATAGAATAAGAGGATGGAAACACCTTCCTAACAAAGATATGGAAAAGAGTTGAGGCTGTTCAGCCCGGAGAAGAGAAGGGTGTATGGAGACCTTATAGCAACTTCAGTATTTGAAGGGCCTACAAAATCTGGAAGCTGGAGAGGGACTCTTCATCAGGAACTGTAGTGACACGACAAGGAGTAATGGGTGCAAACTGAAAGAGAAGAAATTTAGACTGGCTGTTAGGAAGCAATTATTTACTGTAAAGGTGGTGAGATACTGGAACAAATTTCCCAGGGAAGTTGTGAAAGCCCCAACACTGTCAGAGTTCAAGGCCAGGCTGGAAAAGGCCTCGAGCAAGCTGGTCCTGAGGAAGGTGTCCTGCTCATGGCAGGGGGAATTGGGACTAGATGATCTTTGAGGTTCCTTCCAGCCCTTAACTTCCTATGTTTCTGTGATCCAAACTGACTTAGCCAAGGCCAGGTGATTGCAGAATCTGGCCCTTGGTCAGCACGCCTTTGCAGCACACCAGAAGATTTTACACTGGGACAGCTTCTCACACAAATATCTTCAAAGTCAATATACTCCTTTTGAAGGAATTAAAGCTGTGTGTTACCAAGTCAGACCCAACTCCAGTCATCAATGACTGTCTTCCATTTCAGTTTACTCAGTCAATCCAGTTCTGACATCCTGCAGCATCTAGAATTAAGTCCATCAGTTTTGAAACCACCATATGAAAGAATGGAAAGACAAATTATTCATACATCAAATTCAAAAATACCAAACCATTCTTCTGGAGTTTCTTCTCCCAGGTGAAGAAGACTATTATTTACTCCTGCATTGGCTAGCTGTTCAAATTGTTTTTCTTCATCCTTAGTTCTTGCAGAGCTTTCAGACTAAATCTCAGAGAGACAGTTACTACCAGACTTTCTCCTGAGCTATCTGTGAGAACAGCAGGCACTGCCTTGCCCTGCAGCGAGGTGTTAATGACCCACGCTCTAACAAAGCCAGCAGTCAGCTCTAACACCGCCCTTCTTTTTTGTCAGTTTGTCCAGGTGTGGGTGAGCTGTGACACTTCTCAGCATTACAGGTGCTGCTTGGGAGAAGCTGTGAGACCCAATGAGAGCCCAGCATGCCCACGGGGGAAAAGAGTGAAAATAAAGGTGTTTATGTGAGCGACCACAGCGACCGTGTGAGAGAGGAGAGGAGAGGAGGAAAGGGGAGACCAGGAGCAGCACTTCCCTGTGCCTCTGAAAGCACTCGTGGTGCTGGATTCTCCAGGGAACAAGATGGGGTGAGTGTTTTCACAGTTCCCTCCAGAAGATGGCTGATTATGACAGCATAGCTCTAGCCACTAAAACAACCTGCAACGCTGCAGGAAGATATCACAGTTACTCCTTGAAAACCAAGCTGTGCATCATGGAGGAACTCACTGGGGAGATCTTTAATCCCTGCATCTGGGCAGGGATCTCTTCAGCCAGCAAGGTTAGAGACATTTCATCCTCACCACCAGCCTGCCTCTAGGCACAAAATTTCTCAACTGCCACTTCTTGTCAGCAAAACTCATTCGGCTGAACCCTGTCTCACTGGCCAACCTCAGCTTTGAGTTGTATCAACACCTTGTTCAGAAAAAGAAAAACAAATCAACACACCACGTGGACCTCCAAGTTTTGCTGTTAGTGCCATCCTCCCTTCCTGTCCTCTTTTCTGGCAGATGCACAGCAACAAGAGTCAGAGGCTGGGCTCCAGCAGAGGATATTTCTGTTCATGGCTGATTATGTGGTTGGCGCATTTATTTTAGACCTCTGGGTAAGGGAGGGAAAAATGAGACAGAAAGAGAGAGGAAAAAAAAAAGGCAGACACCAACCAGGAGGTTCAAAGCTGTTTTTCAGATGGACAGTGAGAGATAAGAAAACCCCACTAACTGTCACAGCTGCTGAATGACCCAGAAGACATCCTGTACTTCATACACTGTTAAGAATAGTATTCAGGGAACAGCAGTAGTGTTGACTTAATACTAAAGAAGTAGTAAAATAACATCAAAAATCCTTAATCCTAAAGAAGTAGCAAAATAGCAGCAAAATAGCATCAGCCAGGGGTCAGGCAAGTTCAGGTAGCTCAAATTTATTCTTATTTAATTTTAATGAGTACATTTGGATTTTTATATGAGTTTTTTTCCCCAGGTCTGACATACCTGTTCAGTTGAGACCAGTTCACTGTTCATTGGTGCTAAGTAACCTTGTCTAAAGATTTTGCTTCAAAATAAAGTTTGTATTGCAGCCACCTATCTCCTTAATTCCAGCCCATCATTGAAAAATAAAGCTATGTTTTCCCATATATGCTCCCTCAAAGGACTATCTTTTTTCTTGACGTAATCTTATTACATGGCTAGACAAACAGTTAAGTCTTACTCTAGGTGTGAAAGATGTATATATTTTATCTCTTAAAGGAATCATGAGCTATGGAGCTGCTTTATTCACTGCTGGTATCAGTACCATTACTTCTGAGAACATAATCCAATCCTGGAATTCAAAAAATACAACTGTGGATTCTGATATATATTTTTTATTTTTTTTTTCCTAAAAAAATTAACAAGCATTTAAGTTGTCAAGGGATTGTGCCAATTCCTTTTCACAGACAATGAAGGCAGAGAGCAACTGTGTTTCTGACACTCATTACTGTGTTTTACTGAACATGCAGTAACTTTTTTTTTTTTTTTTTTTCTCTGCATATTACTTTCAGAAACCACACATTAGGCAAGTTTCTCTGCTGCCACTTTCTGGAGATCCTACCAAATGAATATCCTGGGTACAAAGCACTGGTGATGGTTACAGTGCATAGCAGGCCAAGGTCTGTGGTGAGCCTGCACACTCCTGCTCTGTGACTGCAGTCTCTGTGCCATGCCAGGCTCTCTCCCACATGAGAATACAGCAGGAAGAGCAGCTTTGCAGTGGTGCTCTCAGACTGCCCTCACATTGCTCAAGCAGCCAGTGCTGGCAAAAGCAATTGGCAGTCAGGAAAGAAAACCACATCAGGCCTTCCATGTTTGGAGATACCACTTCTAAAGACTCCTAAGTCACAGATAACTGGAAACCAGGACTGCAGCTAGAGAGATATTAGTTACCCAGTTCTGCCATTCTTCCTTTAGCATCTGCTGCCAGTGAGATCCAAGTGATAGGGTGCTGGGTCAGCCTGCCCCTAGTCTGATCCTGGGCAGATGTTCTGCTCTTCAGTTAAGCCTCAGAAATGACTGAAGGAACAGCATGGGACCAACATACCAGGAACACCTAAACACCAAGTTGATGTGTTTATCAGTCCTGCGCTCCACAGGCAACTGCTGCAGTGTAACAGAGATGTGTCTTGAGCATTGACCACTCTCAGACCCTTCACTTTGAGCTGCTGGGAGGAGGCAGATGTGCAATTATCACTCACCCCCCTTTTAGAACACAGAGGGCATTTCGACACCACTGCCCTGCTTGCAGAGTCACTGTCAAAGGGAAGTATGTGACCGCGGGGCTCTGGCTCCCAGCTCGCCTGCTGTGTTGCCCAACAGTGACAGTTGGGTTTACATCAGCCACCCTTCTCTGTGGCAATGAAGTGCTTCCCCAAGACCATCATAACAGAACAAAAGGGGGTTTCTGTACAATACACCTCTGTCTGGCAGTGCATGAGATTTCATGCTGCTAGGCCACGTCGTAATGATTACATCAGACCTCCCTGTTGGGAACACAGAAGAAGTTCACAGACATTGTGAAAAAATATCTGTCACAGCTGGATCACCTGCTTCATCAGACCTCTTCATAGTGGCACAAGGAAAGCCAGAACAGACTTGTGTGGGTTGGTACAACTGCCAATGAGTTTGCAAAAGTGAGAGCCCTGGTTTTCATCGGCATTGCCTTGGCTGCTGCAAGGCTTCTCACTCATCCCAAGAGGAAAAGTGTACTTTGAGAGAAGGCCACAGCCCTCATAACTTGGGCAGCCTTTTCTTTTATTTTAGACACTTAAGAGATAATTCATTTAGTCATATACCTTCACACTGTAGCTGAACTGGGACAGGCATGCCAAACAGACCAGAATCTCTCCAACACCCATTATCTATTTCCATCACATTTTCCCTCTTGTATTGGAGTTTTGAGACATTCCAGGGTATTTTCCAGTGCAGTGAAATTCTATCAGCACACCTCTTCCCTCTGCAGTGCCTCATGTGACAGCCTAGAGCAGCGATGCAGGCTGAAAGGCCAGCCTGTAGCAATTGGGGATTTCTCCCCCTTCCCAAAGCAGCTGAGTTGCTTCACATCCTTTACTCAGTCAGGTATGAATCAGAGATCCCTTCAGGCAAAAGCACGGAAATACATGGAAGGAAAGAGGTTTTATTGACCTTGATGGCTTAATCTTATCTCAGGATGTGAATGAGCTTTAAAAACGCTCAGACTGAAAAGTTCAAATGTAGACACAAATGTCTTTTTCCAAAGCAGCTTATGGAACATTGCACAAATCCAACAAGGCACATAAAGTCTATTTTAAGCAGCACCCCAGCCTTATCCAGACAGTGAACTTACACTTGGCACCAAGAAAGACAAGAAATTGCCCATCAGAGCACATGGCCCGAGTGAGGTGTTAGTGTCAGAGCACTGAAATGCCCACAGGCAAGGAGTCAGGCCATCCATCTGCCTGCAGGGCTGGTTGGAAGGGCTGGCAGGGACACAGCCGTTCTCGTGGCTTTCTGTCAAAGGCTGAGCAAATGTGAATGTTGAATCTTAAACCTGGAGGGTTTAAGATAGGGTAACTCGAGGCAGGGTCACCTTCAAGCAGGTAAATATCCAGCCCCATGGGCAGGCTGGGCAGGGACACGGCTGTTCCAGTAGTGTCCTGTTGGGATAGGCTTAGCCTGGAATTCGGCAGGCCACAAAGACAAGTGTCATTTAAAAACTGTTCTGCTGTGTATTCTGCAGTATGTGTTATATTAAGGATTTGAAACTTATTAGTAGATACAAAGTGAAATTTAGCGTGACTGGTGCAAGGAAGGCGGAAGAGATGAAGAGGAGATGCTGTGCTCCCGAAGCCACCGGCACACCGGGGAGAGCGGCGCAGTCTCCGGAGGTTGCAGGGGAGCTGCAATGAGCTGTCCCGGCCTCGCAGAGCCGCCTCTCGGGACCGCACCGAGCCGGGCTCCCCCGACCACAGAGCAGCCACTACCCAGGGCAGGGCCCGGTGCTGCGGAGGGGCCCTGCAGGCCCGGCGCTGGGCGGAGCGGAGCGGCCTCCGCTGCCTCCCGCGGCCGTCAGGTGTCGCTGCCGCGCCGCTCCCCGGCCCCGGCCCCGGCCCCGGCCCCGGCCCCGGCCCCGGCCCCGGCCCCGGCCCCGGCCCCGGCCCCGGCCCCGGCCCCGGCCCCTCCTCGGCTCCAGCCCTACGCCCGGTCCGGCCTCAGCCCTGGGGCCCTCCTCGGCTCCAGCCCCGGCCCCGGGCCCGGTCCGGCCGGCGGGAGCGCCTGAGGGACCCGCGCCCCGGCGGGGCTGGCGGCCAGCAGAGCCCCGCGTTCCGCGGCGGGAGGTGCTGTGGAAGCTGCGTGGGAACATTCTTGGCGGTCCTGGGCTCGCAGCCTCTCCAGGGAGAGGACTGCTGGTCAGAAAGGGACAAGGACGACTTTCCTTGGGGGGGGCGGGGGGGACGGGTTTTATTTTTAAAATCTGTGTAAAAATACTGCAAATAAATCCTGAGCCGGCTGACGGGCCCGGAGCTCATTCGCACTCAGCGCCGGGCAGTCCCGCTCAGTAACCGCAGGAAGCTGCAGGACCAAAGAATTCCTTGTCCTGGGAATTGCCTTCCTGGCAGCCCTGCTGTGGCCCTCGATATCGCCGCAGCTTTCTGCGGGGACCCGGCTGAAAAAGTAAACTGCAGAGTCTGCCATTGTCAGTAATGGCAAGAACTTGGTTCTTGTCAGCCCCAAGCCGTCACCAAACTCACACTGCTCTGCCGGCCATCTCCATCCCTGTCCCAGCACTGCTGCCAAGCACAGCGTGTGCTCAGGGACTGTCCCTAAGTATTTCTGGGCACAGAGCTGATGGCAAACACCTGCCATGGACCTGATTCCTGGGCACAGGGCACCTCACGCCTCTGCACAGCATCACAATGACCATCGTTCCCCCACTGGACTAACTTTGCATCCTTCAGCCTGACCAAGGCAAAGTTCTTCCCTGCTATCTGGCAGTTACAGTCCCTCAGGTTTTGCAGGTGTTTCCAGTTGGGATGAGTGCTGTAATGAGTTTCATGCTACTAATGCCTTGAGACAGGGGAAACTTGAGGAACAAAAGGGATGGGTGAGTGACAGACCAGTCACACAGCCAGCACTGTGTGTGTGGATGTGGCGTTGGTCAGGGTGCTAGTGAGTACTCACCACTGGAATGTCCTGCAGGAAAGGGGGCTGTGCCAGGCCTGAGAGGATGCGAAATGAGATGAGGAACTGAGCTGACCCACAGGCAGCTCACATCCTGAGGAAGGGGAACCAGCCTCAGGAAGAGCAGGGACAGCGAGTTTGGCTGGGCTGGGAAGAGTGATGGCAGTTGCAAACTACAGTGGAGCAGGGGCAAAAAGGAGACATTATTGCTCTTCAATCATCAGGAAGTACTCCTGAATCATCAGGAGTACCTGCACTTCACAATGGAAATTGGAATTCCTATGAGCGCGTGGTGGGGAGAGCCAAGGCTGATGCAGACAAAATGGCAGTGCTGCTCTCTATCTGTGTCACCCTGCCAGTGTGCCTCACTCCTGCAGCAGACCCAGAGCTCCCTGTGCATCTCTGCAAGGCTCTGCCTCCCACCCCTGGGCTCCCAGAAGCTTTCCTGCTCACAGCTACAGAGGTCGTTCATCCCCTTTGAGCAGCTCCCAAGTCACACTGTTACTGGTGCAATTTGTCAGTGAAAATGTGGTTTGCAATGTCATTTTCTTAGAGAATGAAACATTTTGTTTTTCTACTCAGGGACACAATTTTTCCCTTTAATCAATCTTTGGGAGATAAAGTATATATGCGTACTGAGTGGGTACATGGTCCTTCTCACATTTCCTTTCATTTATTTGATGAAGTGAGAGGGCTCTCTAGTTTCTTCACATATGTAACATTTTTCTCTTGTAAAAACATGGTAAGAATAAAATAAATGCATATTTCAGATACTTTTTTCTTTCAGCCCTTGGATCTTAGCCTTTTGCATCATGTGCCCAGCGGAAGGATAAAAAGGATTTCTTACTTCATGTGACCTGAGAATTTGGGGTTCTTTGCCTCTTTTTTTCTCAGTTTACACAGATATACACACTTCCCCACTAATACAGTGTGACAATAGCTTGAAAGCAAGTTTGTGTTCCCCAATTTTTTTTAGCTGACATCAAAAAGATTGGGAGCATTTCACTTCTCACAAGATGGCTTTAGCTTCTCTTGAGCTTGCCACATGCTGCCAGCATTTGGCCTGTTAGACCATGCCTTTCCCAGACCCTGCCAGCAGTGACACCAGGCAAGCTGCCTGTCTGGTGAGAAGTCCTGGTGGCTCCACTTCAGTGAAAACTCTTACTCTCAGGAAGAACATGAAAGACACAGACCCCCTAAACCTTCTGCATTTCAGCTGTATTTAAATGCATTCACAACAAAGTTTGGCAGGGTCCAGTAAAAGCTAAACTGGCACTGTGGGACTGCTTCCCATTTTCTTTCATTCCTGTCTTTAAAGGAGGGTTTTTCTTCCAACAGAAAAGCTTTTTCCCTCCTAACCTACAGCCCACAGCATGGCACTGCTCATGCAGCCCGACACTGCCCTTCCCAGGCCAGCAGCTCCCTCTGGGATGTAACCCAGGTCCTGTGGGGAGCACCCAGCTCTGCCCACACCTCTGAACAGATCAGGCCATTCCCGAGCCCCAGGAAGAAACAGCGTGAGTTTGGTTGTATCCACATTACAAAGCCCTCAAATCCACTTGTGGAGCCTTTGTGCTCCTAAAGCATAAGCTTAATTTTTCATGTGGGTTTTTTTTTTTTTCAGTTCAAAGCACATGAAAGAAAACACATTCTGTGCTGCAGTTCATCTGAGCAGTGTTTGCATAGCATGAAACTGTACACTTGCCCATGCTGCCTATTGGAAATTGTTCCAAATTTATGATATTGTCCAAACAATGTTCAGGCATCATTTAGGAGAGTATTATTAGCAAAGGCTAAAATTGTGCCAGGATGTGAGCTAATAATTAAGTTGCATAGACAGTCACTGGTCCAGTGCTGAAGCTCTTAAGTTGAGAATGTTTTATTCACAGCATAGCCACAGCCTGGGAATCAATGGAAGCTGGATGGATGTGATTTGGGAAGTATGTAGTTTATACACTGCTCTGCCAACTGGCATATCCCATAGCACCAGGAAACCTTGGTCCTTCCAACATTGCCCCGTTTCTTCTTTTTCAGTGACCATCAGCTGCCATACCATAATTCAAGCACTGTAGTATTTATATTCTTATATAAATAATCACAAAATCTGTTCAACTATGAAGGTTGTTTTGGTCCAAAAGAGGAACATAAATGAAATGTTGCACACTGTGTAGGGATTCAGGCAGCAATGGGATGCAATGGATGTGGTGGGTCTGTAGCAAGCAGAGGATTGCCACCTGGAGAGCAGGAGGAGGCTTTTCTCCAAGGAGAGTGACAGCATCACAGGTAGCATTGTGGTACCAATCTTAGAGATTGTGGATACTGAAGCAACTGGGATCAGGGCTGCATGCACTGATAATATGTTTTGGAAGGGCTGCCTTGGTTGTTCTTCAAATACCCAGCAAGCTTTTTTGCTCCTGCTTATTTGTATGGAATACAAATGATAAGGGAGCAGTATTGGGATCAGAAAGGAATCAATGTGGATTATTCCTAAAAATCGGAGTGGTCCACATTTCCATGGAAAAGAAGTCAAAAACGTCTCAAGGTCATTAAGATAAAAGAAAAGCATTTAAGAATAAAGATTTTAATGTGTTTTGTGTCTCTTAAACAGTTCATTTTCTTCTCTTGCACACAGCAGAAATTGCTCATAGTCAGAAATCAATCCAATTCTGCGAGTTTTCCGTTCTTACGCTCCTCTCCATCATTTTCTTTATTTACTCACTTTTTAAAACGATTTGTGTGTCCAGTCTGAGATCACATCCTCTGCCACAAGCAGCTCCCAGCTCATTTCTGCAAGGCTCTGGCTCCCACCCCTGGGTTCCCACCAGCTTTCCTGCTCACAGCTCCACAGAGGTCGTAGCTCGGGTGCACTGATCAGCCCCTGACCTTCCTAGTGAATACACCTGGCTCAGCTAGGGTGAGACTGTTCCAATGAGATGGCCACTGCCAGGGGACTGCCTTTTCTGCAGCCCTTCCCTAAATTATTATTTGTTCTCAGCAAGCTTTACATTATTTCATAATTTCTTAGATGTTTCTACCTGTCAGTTATTCCAGGGACTTTTGATGAAAAATGAGGGCAGGAGAAAATCAAACTGGAAGACTACAAAGAGCTGCCTGTACTCCATGGAACATCTTCTAAAGCCTCACATCTGGAGTGGGAATATTCATATGCATGAAAAGGTACCGTGGCCTAGCAGAAGTTGGTTCCCTGCAGCACATTCCTGAGCTGCAGACTGAGCCCAGACAAACATGATTTAAGTGGCAGGGCTTCCAGCCTTCCATGCTGGGAAATGCTGCCAAGGTTTTACAAATCTTGCTGTTAGGGCATTTTTCTTACTAGGTTTCAATCTTAAGTATCCTTTCGCACAGTTGCATCCCACTAGTTTCAGATACAAGCTAAAATGAAGAAGAATGATATGAAATGAAGCCAAGGGAAATGTATTAAGTGATGTTTACAGAGTACATTGATAGAAGGGGACAAAAAGTCCTTGGGAGAACAAAGAATTGTTAATAACACGTTTCATGATGCAGACACCAAAGAAGTTTTATAACTGCTGTGAAGTCCCCATGTGTTAACTTTATAGTGCAGACCTGCAAAGTGATGAGGGTAGCTCAGGGTAGGGGATTGCAGGGTTTGCATTTGGATCTTGTGGGTTATCAAGCAGCCCTGTGCCTGCCCCCACACAGCTGGGTAATCTCCAGTGCTGGGCATCCCCACAGGAATCATCTGAACCTGCTGGCTTGGGGGAATGCACAGGGTGGCTTCTAGGAGCAAGGCTCAAAATCAAGAAAAGTGCATTAATCTGACTCTAAGTACCTGGCAAACTTTGATTGTATGAGAGCTAAAAAGCATGGCGGGAATTTTAGTCATGCCTGCACTTCAAATGGATTGCTAGCCTAAACCCTGAGCAGAAGATCCAAGCCCAGCAACCTCTGACAGTAGCTGTGATTGGTCCACATACATTTGGCAAACAAAAGAGAGTTTTAAACTGATTTAATCCTTCTGGCTTTCTCAATCAAGTCGAGAACCATGCTGTGAAGAAGGAAAGTCAGCAGACCCCCAGTATCTGTCAGGTGAGAGAATTAAGATGGATTAAGAGGAGAGATTTGATAAGGCTGACAGGAAAGAGGACAAAAAAAAGTCAATACTGAAACTCAGTAATGACAAATTGAACAAATTGAGGATTTTTCAGTGAGTGGAGCAGCACCAAAACAATGTCTGAACATGCTGGGATATTGGACCAGTCCTGAAACCTAAACCACCCAAATCACTGCCAGCAGTTTTCTTTTGACAGCTTCAGCTACCAGGAGAAAATAACTGGGCAGCAATCACAGAGGAGGAGATCCAGAGAACCTCACAAGCAGGTACAGGACAGATGGC
Organism: Cyanistes caeruleus; assembly: GCF_971803275.1. Lineage (NCBI taxonomy): Eukaryota > Metazoa > Chordata > Aves > Passeriformes > Paridae > Cyanistes > Cyanistes caeruleus. The sequence continues at coordinate 14,140,796 of NC_141714.1, read as the reverse complement.
TGTGAGCTCTGTATCTTTTAGGTGATGTATTGGAGTTCTAATGGCAGCAACATGTATAACAAATGAGGTCACCAGACTAATATTATTACAACAAGTTCCACATGAATTAATCATGTTGGAGCCATGATAACGAGGGTTGGTTAGTGAATTATCTCTGAGGCTCCCATCTCTCTGGCACTTGCTCTTAGACCGATTGCCTTGGGATGGGGCCTGGACTGTTTCCTTTCAAAAGAAAGCTAGCATTTCTTTCAAAAGGAGACTAATTTAGTCTGAGTTTTATTCTTAGATAGGTCAAGCTTTGGTAGTGGAAGCAATTCCAAAATTGTGTATGATATTTTTTGTAAGATTTTATGTTGGGTTTTTTTCCTTCCTTTGTGTGTAAGATACTGTAAGGACCCTGGGAAAGTTTCCCCCACCAGCCTTCTGGTTTTGAGATAAATGTAATCTCTTTATAAAAACACACACTCACATAGCTTACAGCAGCCTTGTGCTGGATGTGGTGTTCATCATAAATCACACCACCTCACTGCCAAACCAAGTCTAAAACAAATTGAAAGAATCTTCTTAGTGAATGTCCAGTTTTATTTCTGTCCTCAACAGCAGGAAATTCATGTGAAAGGTTTTTCCTAGTCCTTGCACCAAAAAAAAAAAGGTTTGAGAGGTCTCCAGATAAAGGTTTTCCTGAATTACTACACACATAGGTTAGAATACATCAATAAATAGAAACTCTTATGACCATGAGAGGGAAAACCCATGCAGGTGTGGAGCTGCTTGGGTGCCTGTGTGTGACATTGATAGGTCTGGTCATGGCACTGGCTCCCAGTGTGACCTTCCTCCTGATGCTGGGTGGCTGCCAGGCTGCTACCAAAGGAATGAGAAAATAGAGAATTAGAACTTCGACCAAATTCCTGGCAATCAGAGCATTGTTAGTTGACTTGCACATCACAACAGAAGTTGAAGTCAGGTTAATGGCATTGGGTTATCCATGGGCTATTTTTCTCTGTCTGGTCATCCCAGAATCACTGCTATGCTTTACTTTGCAATACAAAAGATGTCTCTGTGGCTCACATGTAGCAAGCAGGAAACCAGCAGGAAAGAGTGAAGATTCCACAAAAATTCCTCCTTTTCCTGTATTACTGACTGTGCTGATGCTTTCTCTGTTCAGTTCTTGTTTGGCTCCTGGGCACTCACCCAGACTCACCCTCCGGCAGAGACAAAAAGTGCCATTCATGGACTGAAAATTGGAGCTTCAGTTCTGGGTAACCATTTGGCTGACAGATGTTTCTGCTTGCCTGTCTCCATCATCGTTTTTTCTCCCAACTAATTCCTATCCTAGGAAGTGTGTGGCACTAGTGCAAAGAAGGAAGGGGGGAACCCACAAAAAATTAAAAGCATTTTAAAAGCCTTGGGGTGTGAATTTCCAACCTGTTGGCAGGTGATGTCGGGAGGGTGTGCCTGCACCTTCAGGTATGGGTGGGAGCCTGACTGCAGTGGATATTTCATGTCAGTCAAAGGCACACGTTACACAATGTCTCCCAACTCGTGTTTCACAGGTCAGGAAGTGCCAGCAGTCCAACGGTTCAGAGAAATCCTGTCTGACAAAATGTGCAGAGTTGAGCCCTGGTCCAACTAGGATGAGGGACACCTCTGTCCATGCAGAGCTGTCACCTGTGCCCAGGCCTTCAAGCTAAGACCAGGATCTTAATGAGGGCTGTGGTAAAGCAGGAGGTTGGTAAAGTACTGGGTAAAGCTCAGGAGGAATTCTGCTTTCTCCATTCCTTGAGCAGATCAGATCCCATCTTATTTTTGCCCACTTCAATGAGTCCCTGATGGATTAAACTGGCACATAGAAAGGAGCACAAAGCTCAGTATTTTGTCTTTCGGAGCCACCTTCAAACATCAAGCACCTCACAAAACCTCCTTAGACCCTGACAGCTCCTTCCTGCTGGAGGAGTGCCTGGATATGGCTCTCACAGTCTTTGTAGACATTGTTGAGAGCAAGGCCAGAAGGCTGAGAGCAGGGTCCAGCAGCCGTGTGCAGTTCCTCACATCCACTCCCCAACACCATCCTGCTCACACCTGCTCTCCACCACCCCCTGTTGCTGTCGTTGTCCCATCAGTGTTTTCTTCCAGTGTTCCCAGCAGCTCCTCAGGCAGTACCAGCCTTTCCCAGCCTTGCAGGCAGCCTTAGCTGCCAGGGTGAACCAGTGGGTGAGCTTTAAACAGCAGAAAAGAATAAAAATTAGAATAAAGAATAAAAATTGCTTCTCCTCAGCAGTTTCCCCTTCCCCCAGTGCCCCCACAGCTCCACACTTGCTGCCATCAGATGTTTTTCTTCTGACACCCATTGACTCATGGACTGAGAGTTTCAGAGAGACTCCCACATCACCTTGTCCCCTGGGGCAGCCTTGCTCCTGACAAAGCTCCTGGGCTCTGCTGTCCCCTCCTTGCCATTTGTTCCCAAGAATTCTGTGTGAGCTCTCATTGCCAGGGTGATGAGCATCTCCAGCCAAAGTCCTAAAGGCCAAATGGAAGCCAAAATCTCTGGAGTTTATTTCTCTTTTCTCCTCTGTTTTCCTCCTTTATCAATCAGCAAGCAGCAGTTTCCTGGTGAAGACGGGCAGAAAGAATCAGTAATATTGAGCAAACTAGGAACACTTGTTCAGACCAAATGCCCCAAATATTTCCAGCAACCAAAGCCCCCTGTACCCAGTATATTTGTCCAGAAAACCTGAAAAAATGTGAGAAGTCAAAAGACAGTAGCTTTATATGTTTTAATAGTTTAATTTCAAGTTACTCAAGGTTAATTTGAAAAAAAAATTGAAAAAGAAACATACAATGTGTTTCATTTGTTTGTTTTTAACTGTTTAGTTTGGTTTCATTTTGTTTCATTTCTGAAATGTTTTGGCCTTCATGCAGAAAAGTAAGAAAACAGATAGAAATGTGTTATTTTCTTTGTTCATTTGTCGTGAGAGTCCCAAAAATCCATTTCTGAGATTGTTTTATTCCTAACTTATATCCATTAACTGTACAGTGTCTCACAATGACCCCAGAAAACCCTTGGGAACATGGACAGCAGAGGAGTGCTCATTCTGCCCAAACACCAGTGTGATGAGGGAGGGTGACACATGACTGTCACATTACCAGCTCTGTGACATGGCTCATGAGCCTCATTCTCTGACCCATCTCATGCACACAGCTTGTGCCTCACGGTGTCCCAGGACTCACACAATGATGGGCTTTTATTTCCCATCAGTGAGGCTGATGTGCCTCTCTGTTCAAGGAGGGATAATGGCAAACTTTTGTATGTGGGCATTGCTGCATCTTAGTAGAAATATTTTCAGGATTTCTGACTTCCTGGAGAGCTCTCTAAGCTGCTCCACCTTTGGAAGCACAGGACAATGGCATTAGAGAGCAAGATGAATATCTTGGAACTTTGACATGCACTTTTACAGGAGGAGAGAGATCACAGGCAAATTACTAAGTTGTTGGAAGGAGACTGGGACTGTTTCTAAACATTTGTCATTTTCCTACAAGGAATTTTTACCACCTCAATAAGTAGCTGTCCAAGGCAGGAGGCAGTTGAGGGAAACACTTTGATGACACTTTGGCTGATCTGGTCCTGGTAATGCTTCTAAGGGCAAGACAGTTTTGCAGAGCTCCTCCACCCAGTTCAGAACACTGTGACTAACTCCTGCATACAGCACATTTCCTCAGAACAGCAGTCAGCAGCCTGGTCCTGCCCCAGAGATGTCCTAAGAACAGCCAGCACAGTCCAGCATGTCTGGGGAAGCCTTAACATGGGTGTGATACCCTGCTCAGGAATTCCAGTGTCACGAAGTAATTATTTGTAATAACTCAGAGTAACAATTTCCATATGTAGGACTTGAAAACAAGAACTACAGGTTAGGAGATAGATACAGCTTGTTAGATGAGAAGGATTTCCATGTCCTTTAAAATAAGATCTGTCCTGTTTTCTGTTTTGGTCTCCATCACACCACCGAAATAAAATCAGCTGCAAACAGATGTGTCAGTGAACAGAGGCAGAATTATTGCTAGAGGTGTGAGGTGGGGAGGGTTTGACATGGGCTGAACTCTCAGCACCATGATCATACTTTACTGATTAAAGAGCCTGAACAGATGCACCTTTCACTTCCAGTTTAGATTAAAACCTTGACTGTCTCTTCCAGGTCGGCAAGTTTGGAATTCAGGCTCTTTCAGGGCTGTCCAGAATGTGGAAATTCATAAACAGAGAGAGAGAGAAGCAAGAGACAGACACAAACTGAGGTCTCCCTAAAAACTTCCATGCAAAGCCTGTGTGCTTCCCTGTATGGAGGAACAGGATCTTCCTTTGCTCATCCCTCAGAGACTTCTTTTGTCCAGCTGGGCAGAAAAAGGCAGGAAGGTGAAGGTTAAGGCCAAGAAGGTTATTTAACTTGAATGGTGGCTTTTTTTTTCTCCTCCACCCCCCATTCCAACACACACACACACAAACACACACACGGTCTGGCACACACACATCCTGGAGAAGGAAAGGAATTCCCTGCAGGACAGCAGGACTCAGGCCAGGACCTCAGATGATACCAGCAGCTGGTGTGTCCTTGCCCTCAGCCCTCCCCAGTGCTCAGAGCTGGGTCAGCAGCCCCACGCACAGACCTTGCTCTGTTCCTCAGCACAGCAGCACCCTGACTGTGGCCAGCACAAATCTCTGGCCCCCTGCCAGCCCACAGGGTTTCTTTCCCCCTTTCTCTGCCAAAACAAATTGACTTGTGACACCTTCCCTTATGTTTTCATCCTTTAAAGGGTGGAAAGCTGAAAGCCTGGCTTCACTGCGTTCACTTCCATGCCTCCTTTGTGCTCTCCCTCTGGATGTTAAATAAGCTCTTTCAGGGAAGGCTGGCCATGGGAGTCACTGTGGGCAGGCCAGCAGCGTGTGCCCGTGCACACACGTGTGCTCCAGCACAGCCCAGGGGACAGTGCTACCCCAGGAGTGCATCCTGGCTCCTGCTGCTCCCACTCCCCAGCATTTCAGCTCCCTGGGCCTTGGTCATCCTGCTGTTTTCATTTCAGAAAAGCATATAACCTAGTTCATGCCTTCTCTGACATAAAATACGTTGCAGGTTTTGACTGAAAGATAAATAAGAATTTTCATGCCCTGTAGATCATGGGTCTTATTGTCCTCCAAAAAAGTTATAAAATTATAACTTCACAATCTCTGACAAGACCTTGTGCTGACAAGTGGATACCTTCTTCTACTTCTGCAGAAACCTAGTCCACATATACACTACAAGCTCATCTTCTCAGCCATACATGGTTTGCAGCATTTTTCACAAATAGAATGAGAAAAGGCATGTCCATGAACTGAATGAACTCTGACTCTTCTGACTCTTCTATTGACTCTTCTACTCCTCTCCTTGCATGAGATTGTGAGGGACCACCTCATGACTTGTGCTTATGTAAAATATAACACTGAGGTATTATAACAATCCAGTCAGTAACAAACTGTTTAATAATAAAGGTGATGCCAAGACCATCTGGGATCATCTGACAATTTGTTCTGCTAACAAAGGCACAAAGGACCAATCCAAAGCCCAGTGGAAGGCACCTGTGCACTTAAATGCAGTCCAATGAGTTTGGGTGTAGCCAGCACATCCATTACCTGTGCATGGTACCAGATCTCGTGCACAGGTGATGAGAACAGTGCCCTCTGCCAAGATGAGTGCAAGAAAAGTGCCTTGCCAGGGTCTTCTCTGCCCTTTTTCCTGGTGCAACTTGCTCTATTACCACAGTGGTTACCAACAAGAAGTTCCTTAGCTGCACAGAGCCTTAGTGAGGGCATCTCAACTCTGTTTATAACAAATTCAGAGCCTAGAGGTAAAAGAGCCACAAGACACCAGAATGTGTCATCTGGCCTTGGAAACTGGGAAACAAAGAGCTTATAAATATGCAGGGACCTCCCTGTGTTCCTGGGACCACATAGCAAGAAGACAGAAAAGCTCAAACATATACAGAGAGGAATGTCTGCCCTCCTCCCTTTCCATGTGCTTCAGCCAGGATGTTTGTGCAAGAAGAAAGCCAGTTGAGCAATAAAACCCATATGTCAGATGCAGAAGGGAAGTCTGGAATCCAACACACCAAAAGAAAAGATTGATAGGAGTTCATCCTCATGATAAGGTTCCCCTCTCTAATAAGGATGTACATCACAGCATCTTTAATAGGGGGCCAAACTGATAACTGCAGCAGTTTGATTACTTGGCACTTTGAACTTTTCTCCCAAGAACTGTGAAGCACTTTACAATTAAACCTAAATATATCTTTATATGAGATGGGAGGGGCCATAAAGAGGTAGCTTTGCTTATTTTGAGCATGAAAAACACATAATTCCATTACAACGCAAACCAGAAGGCTCTAATTCACCTGGACATGGTGTTTTTAATGAATTTTAATGGGATTATGCCCAGTCAGACTACAAAGCCAGAGGACTTGCATGTCTTCACACTGAGAAAGTGCTCTTGTGACCTTTTGTAGTTATATTTTTAGTAGTAGAAATGATACAGAACAATGGAACACAAGAGTCCTCACTTTAATAAAGCATTATTAACACTTCAAAACATGGAGTGGGAAGGAAAGTATTGTGAACCAAGTCTGGCAAGCCATAAGATGAAATGAGGTCTATGCACTGGGAGGTTTTACATCTGAGTGCTTGCAAATTTTCACCAAATTTTCATCAGATTCATTAGTTTTGGCTGGAAAAATGTTGGCCTCTCATCTGTCTGTGTGGCAAAAGTCTTGGCTAACAGGGTTTCCTTTTACATATAACACAAAAGTAATTAAGTGCCTAATTAGTCAAACTTTGAACAAAGTTCTGGCAATGAGTTCCCTGGCAAGGAGAGTCGGTAGTTCTTACTGGACTGGGGTTGTCAGACATTTCCAGAAAGCAGCACTGATCACCTCTCAAAGCCTACAGGTACTCTTCCTGCTCTAGGCAGCAGGCAGAGATGTTTGAAGTGATCCCAATGTGAGATTTCTCTATTAAAACCATCTCCAGGCAGCAATCAGGTTTGCCACGTGCCCGTGGTCCTCACCACTCTCGGACAGCTGTGGTGTATCAAGGGTTAGGGCTGGTGGATTCAGTGCCCTTTGCTCCTGCCGCTGTCCCCCAGTCCAGGAAGGGCTGTAACAATATCCTTTGCCAAATGTCTCCAGCCAAATGAGGAGAGGAAGAGTTAGAGATACAGACATGGAGTCTTCAGGTTCTGTGACTTCCCTGCTGTATTTATTTGCTTCTGCATGTCTATGGCAAGCTTGAGTGAGTGACTGCTGCCCTGGCTGAGGACTCAGCAGCCAAGGTTGTTACATTCCCAGCCCTGGCACTGACCACCACAGGGGTTTCTGTCTGTCCTTTTGCTCGTATTTTACATTCAGATTTTCTTTAAACTGGCAGAAGCTGGTTTCACCACCAGCAGCAGTGCTGACACAGGGTTTGCATGGTGCTTGCAGATCTTATCCCAACTTCATCCCAGCAAAACAGCACATATATTTCACCCAGCCAGCTCCCAGCAATTACCAGGGCATCATTTATCCTTCCCATACCAGAGTCTGATGACATTGGGATCAGCTGTGCTCCACTAGCAGCTCCTGGCATACTGCAGCACTGATTTCACTGGGTCCTTAGCCCTGTACACCATCACTGATCCTTCAGGAGCAAGGTGTCCCCTGCTAGCAGAGCACACCAGCACTGTAAATAAAGCAAGGAGCAAGTGTCTTGTAACACATTCCTCTGGGCTCTGTGTGGAGCTGGCAGTGCAGTGGCAGGGTTTGGGAATTCTGGAGATGCGGAAGAGTAAGGGAAAGCTTTGCTGTGAAAGGGCTGGCGAGCTCTGTATTGAATTGTGGACTCCAGCTTGTGTTTGGCCTCCCCTGAGTGGACAGTGGTGGAGAGACAAAAGTGTTCCCAGCTTATGACTGGCACAGGAACTCCTTATGGGGAAGCCCTGAGGAAAGAACTCAGAGACACCGCTGCAAAGTTCAGTGTGGTCCTGTAGGCTGCAGTTTATTGCAATACAGAAATGCTCTGTGCCTCCAAATTTGCTTTTCTAAGGGAGAAATAGATTACATGGGCAGGGTCCTGCTTATGGTCTTATTTCTGGTGGATTTTCTTGTCACCTACTCCTACTAAGATTTACCTTTTAGGGTCACTTGGGTCACTTCCTTGGCATGCACAAGCTATAGTGCTATGGTGTTATTTCTCTGCACTGAAGCTGTTCTGCCTGTGACATGTGTAATACAAACTGGTAGTCCCACATGGTCATCACTTGTCCTCTCCAGCCCTTTTGCCATCACCCTCAACAAGGAGATCAAGTGCTTTACCACCCATAAAGACGTTGCCATGTCATTCTGATTCCCATCATGCTCATTTTTGTAGACCAGGTAGATGTCCCAGGAGAGCATCTGCTGGAGAACTTGTTGAAGCTGCTTGTGCCAGGTTTGGTCTTGCAGAGCAGAACACAGAGGTGCTTTGCACACATTCTCACAGCCTTTGAGCAGCATAGGGCATCTCACCACCACATATTCCAAGTCTGAGTTAGCTTCTTCCTCTGGGACCACAGGCAGGAAGTAGTAGTCTACAAGCAGAAGCAATCTGGGGTGAAGACAGCTCTCCTGTGTTGTCTGTGTGGCTGCTCTGAGCAGGACTACTTCCAGTCTAAATGTGTTATTGCAAGGAATAGACGGGAGCTGGGTGGGGCTGCAGGAGCTGCATGGACAATAAAAGGAAATGCCTCTGCTCTGCATATGGTCTGGAGAGGGAGGGTGCTAATGCCAGGCAGGAGGGGATGTTGTGCAAGACAGGGTCCAGAGGGGAGGCATCTGCATGGAAACCAGAGGAAAATAAAGTATTTGAGAGAGAGTGGATGCGTGGGTGGGTGGGTGGTGTCAAGGGAGTGGGAAGGAGACAAAAGAGGCTGTTATGGCTGTGTGTGAGAGGATTGCAAAGATGAGATGAGAGACAGAATGTCTGTGGGTGGCATGGAGAAGGATGCAGCGCCTGCTCTGTGCTGCCAAACAGAACACTCCATCCCAGATGTTCCAACCACCTTTTCAACCAGCTACACCCTTATTTTACCCTGTTAACCCTCTATATTCAATGTCCTTGTCTGAAGAAGAAAAATTGTGGTATAAGAGTCTGGGTAGGGTGCCAAGGTTCAGCAAGAGCTGTCCATCCCTTCAAGCAAACAAGGAGCATCTTTTCAAAGCTCCCTTGAGCACACAGAGGCTTCTGAGTTGCTGTAGCATTGGGTCTGAGGGTCATTAGAGAACAACCTCTCCAGGAATGTTTCTCCTGCTTTTTGAGTCACTGAGCCATCTTCTTCTTACAAGAAATAATCACACATTTCAGTGTCACCACAGGGAAAACAAAAGCTTCATCCTTCATTGCAATAGCCTTCCAACTACACTCCTCCCTACAACTTCAACATTTTGCAGTTCAAGTTTTTGCCTCCTCTGCTTTAAAAAAAAATTTGCTTTGTTTGGAGACTGCCTGACCCACATGGCTTAGACCAAGAGGCAGTTGACCCCAAACACCCTGGGGTGCTAGTGACATGTGAAATCAGATCCCTCGCTAAGCCAGGTTCCTGAAAAGCAGTTGGCATGGGCCAAAGAGGTTGATAAATAAAATTAACAGGTTTGAAGGCAAAGTAGAAAAAAAAAAAAAAAAAAAAATCAAGCTTGTTCATAAATATCCTCCACCAAGTAAAAACATAGAAATAGTGACCTAGTGGGAGGCTCTGCTCAAAATTCCAGAGGATCATGGTAATCTGATATGTACACTGACTTCATGAGTTTGGAGTCCTTCTGAAGAATCAGACCACAGCAACACACACTTTGTCTTAGCCCCTGCATGCCATCGCCACGCCTTGCTGTTAGGCTCTGGTTTGTAAAGGGTTTCAGTTTGTTCCTTTGGTGGATTGTAATTGCCCTGGATCAGCTTCAAATAGGTGAAAAAAAAAGTTAAAAGACAAAAGGAGCCTTCAGAGGTCCTGAGCACCGTGCCTAGGTGGTGATCTCATGGCAGTAATGACCTCAGAGGTGTGTTTGGCTTGGTTCAGATTCACAGAATTGCCTCTTGCCAAGGATATTTTAAGTGGGCCAAAAACATCTGTAAACACACCCCTCCAAAAACACACTGCAGCCACGAGCTTACAAACACACATCACGTGTGTCACCTTAATTCACATGTGCTCCTCTTGGGATATGGGGTCTGCAGCCACAGACAGCCTGTTGGTGCTGCTGATCTCACAGCTCAGGTTATCTCACAGCTCAGTTTATCTCACAGCTCAGGTTATCTCACAGCTCAGGTTATCTCACAGCTCAGGTTATCTCACAGCTCAGATGCCCCAGCCCACAGCTCACAGGCAAGAAAGCTCAGCCCATCAGTTGTAACCTGTGCCACGCAGTACAGGTGTCTCCTGTGGAGTTCCTGATCCTGAATCCCAGATTGGAGGACTATTCCCAGGTCTTATTTCTCTTATTTCAGGTTAAAATAATTTTTGGGTAAGCCCTCTGAACTTTGCCCTGCTCCTCGTAACTAATCCATTTGAAACAGGAAGGAAGGAAGGTGCTCCTGGGGGTCCAGTTTTCCAGGATGTGCATTGTGCTCCTCACAGCCGTGGCTGTTTGACGGTTGTTGCTCAGAACTGCTCTCAGCAATGACCACAAAGAGCTGTGGGTTGCCCCTGCAGAGCCCTCAGTGCTGACATTCTTGGTGCTCAACACATGCACTAGATCATTTTCACAAGCTGCTGTGCATTCCTGTCCAAACACACATGGGATGCACTGATCACCTCTTTTTCCAAAGGCTAAATCATGTACACAGGACTAAGGCTGGAAGCTGGCAAGAAGAACAACCCTGTCTGCATAGGCAGAGTGCTTCCATGGCAAAAACTCATACTCCCAAAAGCACATATTTTCCCATAAATGGCCAGTCACAAAGAACCGGCAACCACGAGCTGCTGTGGGCATAGGGAGGAGCTCTAATGTCCATTAATGATGAGGAGCAGCTCCGTGATGTGATTGAACTGCAGGATGAAATTGTGGGTGACTTCACAGCCACTGCAATGTGCAAAGATGGTACCTGGGGCCCTCAGCTAGCACACAGGGCTTGGGACTTTCACCTGTCCCCAGCCCTTGGAGGACACAGAGCAACAAAACCCCATTTTTAGCACACTCAGCTTTTCAGCAGCTGCTGAATGTCCAGACCAAGCAGCACACACCTCTGACTCCAGCCTCTCTTGGGGACTGACGACATCTGACAAGATCTCCTCAACTGTCTGAGGAGACAGAGTGTACTCTAACAACCACATCAACTCCTTTCAAACTATTTTAGAAAATACACAGCTTTAATCATCTGTTTAAACTACCTTTCAAAAGCTTTGAAATATGGCCATAGAAAAGGCTCTCTGAGCCTATCAAAATTTAGAGTATTTTCTGTTGAAATGACCCTGTATCAGTGTACTGTTACAGCAGATACCAGACACCACCACAGGTCACACTGTAACATTGGCTGTCATCCCGAGTTTGCTTCCATTGAGTATTTGACTTCATATTTCCCATGCTTGGTCCCTCTTAAGAAGGGTTGTTTTGTTGGTATAGAATCCCAATAGGTATGTTCAAGTTCAAGGAAAGTGAAAAGAAACAAACCCAAGCCCCCACTGTGCAGTCCTCCCCTCTGTACCAGTACTGAGGCTGTGCTTTTTTCAACAGGCCTCTATCAAGTAGAGATGAAAGGCAGAGTTCAGGACCAGGTCTGAAATCTGGACTTAATCCAACACCACTAAATCTCTGGCTGCAATGATGTTACATTGCAGTGAGACAGGAGGGTGGAACCTGGAGGGAAATTGTTACCAGTGCTTGAAAGTTTCCCCTGAGTGTGCTTTGGGGCCTCTGTTAGCGTTCTGTAATGGATCTTACCCAGGCTTATTCTCTGTCACTGTGCAGGACAAATCATTGCTGCTTCAGTGTTTCTGCTGGGGTAGTTTGCATGAAGAAGACTTCAATATCAGCTTCACAAAGCAGAATTCTCGGGTGACCTGGCCTTTGCTCAGGGAAAAAAGGAAGTCACAGGTCTCCTGCACCCAGGGAACTCCTGCCTTTCAGCTGCCTCAACTAGACCCAGTGCATGATTGCAGAGCTGGGAAGGTGCTCTTTCCAGCTGGGAATCAAGCCCTGAGTTCCAGTCTGCTATTCTACCTCTGATTAAACAGTCCCAATGCAAATAGACATTCCTGCCCTTTCAAACCAGCTTTGTGTCAAGCTATTTCCAGGCAGGCAATGACAAGAACAGGCACGGGAAGAGAGTCTTCCTCATGCCATTACTATTAAAGATCTAAAGACCTGTTCTCCAGCTCTTTCCCTTTCCGGTTCCTCCCAAATCTCTGCAAAACTGTTTAGAAAATACAACTTTGCTAATCCAGAGGCTTTCTCCTCTGAGTCTGCAGGACTCTGAAACAGAAGCAAGGCAAAACCTAATTATCACACTGATTAAATCATGGCCCATTGTTGCTGGGTTTACTGATGTGATTAAAGTTTCATTGAAATAGGAGAACAGGGGGCAACCAAGGAGTTACCCCACCAATTTCAGTGGATTGTGAATTTTTATGTGGCTGTTTACAACCAAATGATGGTTTAACCCCACTGGAACTGGCTGGACTTGTAAGCATGGAAATGTAGAAGATGAGACAAAAGAAGCAACACCTTGGCCGAATAACTTTGGCCAAAACAGGAGCGAGGTGTTTCCTAATCCTGCAGCAAGACACGCTCTGTGTTTGTACTGCAAACAGGAGCACAGCCCTGAGCTGGGGGGAGAGGAAGGGTGTACCTGAGGGAGAACCTGAGTATGTTGTAAATACATTTTTTTGCCTGACCTAGCAGCAAAACTATGTGTCACCCCACTCTAATGAGTACTAGGCAGGCAGTGAGGGAACATACTGCTAATTGGGAAAAAAAGTCTTTACAAAGCGGCAAGTCAGCCATGAGAGGTAAGGGTCCTCAGGCTGAGAGCAAGAAAGGGCAATGACTGGCACCAGTGGCATGGGAAATGCATACTTGATGTGGGGGTTCAGAGGACTGTGGCAAGAAATCTGTTATAAAACTGACTTTTTGCCCAGAAGGAGGAAAGAAAAAGGAGCATCTGCCATTTAGAAGTGTATTTCTTTTAGTACCCTTCATGCTCTTCAGACATGCTCAATCATTGTGTAGAAACCCTGATGGTATTTTCAGCCCAGAATAAGGCTACAACACACAAAGGAACCAGGCAAACAGGATGCCAGCTAAAGGAAACACCATGTAAATCAGGGAGAGGAGGTCACAATGACTATAGCGTGTATTACTTCTATAGCAGGGGCCAGCTCAGCCTTTGGCTTGAGAACAAGAATAAGCCTGGGCAGCTGTGTTAAATGACATTGTGTAGGGAGGATGTCATGGGCTGGCCTTCACACATCAAAGGTTACCCTCCAAGCCATGGCACAGGAACACAGATTTTTTTACAGATCTGACCCATGCTCCAGCTAACCCAGTCTCCTGCTCTCAGATGCAGCCCATGATATAGTGCTTGAAGGTTTAGGGTTAGTTAGAGTTTGAAAAGGAGGGTCCCCCCTGGTTTCAGCTCACTGACAGTATAGACACAGATTTGCTGAAGTTTCTTAGCTAGTTCCCACACTTGTTCATCTAATTAGGGCCACTGGACATCAGAGAATTACATGCACAGGTAGCAGTGTCAGCAGCATGGCAATCCCTGAGTCACACTGTGTGTTTGCAGCACTGTAGTGTGGAAAACAAACCCAGGAGCACGGTGGAATCAGTTGATCCTGTGTGTTGGTAAACTCTTTCACATAGTTTATCTTCACTATCAAGTAATAATTCTGAAGAATAAAACAAGATATTCCTATTAGTTGATAATTTTTTTCCTTCTGCTCAGCCCTGGTCTGTCTGAGTGGCTCTGTCAGAGAGAGACCTCAGAGCTGCTGCTCCCACAACAGCGTCATGGAGATCTGACAGCAGCAAAGTTTCCAGCCCTGTCCCATAAACATGCAGAGTTTTCCAAGCCCTTTCCTGCTTGCACTATGTTCTGAAACAAATCCATGACCAGCAAAGGAAACAATTGCATTGGAGTTGAATCCCTTGGCTTATTTTTCATTTTCTAATATAGGTGGAGCCAGAGGTGTGGAACTGGGTCCCTCTATGATGCCTCCCATGGGATAAGGCGCTGTTTGCATCTGTCCAAATCATTTGGAATAACAGTTGTCAAGGAATTTATTTTGAATGCCCTTTTGAAAACAAATTCCAAACTGTTGGGGTTTTATTTTTTTGGAGGGTGCCGAGTTCTTTTTTTAATAAGTTTTTTTAACTCTAAGAGCTACAGTTGTGACAAATTGGTTTTGATCTATTTACTGATGGGTTTACCTGCTAGAAAAGGCTGTTTCAGTGGAGCAGTGACATTCAGGGCCCCTTTGAAAGACACCAGGGACCTAAAGACCATTGATGCTGTCAAATTTCCAAGACCGAATTCCTCCCTTTAATATCCAGGCTTGCAGCCAACTTAGCTGGAGCAGTTGGCTTGGAGCAGTTGTAGCTTTAAAACATGCTTGATGTGTATTCAGATTTCAAAAAGGAAAAAAAAAAACAAACCAAGCATTGCAGTGATTCAGAAAGATACACAGATGATGGAGTGGAGCAACAAAGTCACAGGCAAAGCCAACACAAGCAGAGATGACCTTTCTAAATTCCACAGCACTAATTCTGCTCTTTGGAAAGAGTGCCTGAGCATTTGTACCCCAGCCCGATACAACTATTTCCTTTCTCCATATCTGATTCCCTACATGGCTGCTGTGATACCATAAAAAAACTAGTTTGAAAACACAGTGGGCTATTTATGATTTCTTTTATGTGAAGACTCACTGTTCTTTCAAAACTGATCATTCATGGATGTTTCTTAGGCAGGAGGTGAAGAGGAGGGAGGGTGATTCTCTGTTTAAGTTTGCTCAAAAATTTAGGAGAAATGTTCCCATTGTTCCTGGTACATTTTTGTGACCTATGGCACACAGATCTCCTGCATCCCCTTGCCCATGCAGTGGAGATAAAGGAACACAGCTGAAATCCACCCAGCTACCAGTAATAATGTAATTATTACTGTATTATTTTACATGTAATAATCTTAGAGATTCTAAAGCATTTTTATTTAGTGCAATGAGTGTTGTTAAACTCAGAATTCAGAGGAACTTACAACTGCAGAGGAAACCTTTACTGCTCGTAGATTAAGAAAGAGGTACTTTGGAAAGAAAAGATCAAGAAATTTTATCTATGGGAATCCTTTGGAAAAGGCTGTGCCATTTTCGTTATTGTATTGTTGCTACAACAGTAAGCACAACCATATTGAGTCTGTGGACACTAGACATGGAAAAATATGGATGAAAAGCACTAACGAGCATTAGTCTTGACTGCAGCCTTAAATTAGTCTGTCCCAGTGGTACCTTTTTGCTTACAGGAAATGGCTCCTGAGGTATTTCCCAGGAGAATGAGAGCTGATGGGGAGGGACTGCATATTTTGGAATACTCCATGAATGTGTGTGGGGAGGCGAGGGGGGGGATAGGCAGGGAGGAGGAAGAGAAGGAGGGGACTGGCTGCTTTATTTTGTCTTTTTAAAGGCAAATCACTTTTATGGGGGGGGAGGGGGCTACTCTTTCATTTTCCAAAAATGTCTCTTATATATCTTACATTCAAAAGTACTTGTAAGGGTTGTTTAGCGACAGAGGAGATGTCATTCCCGAAATTTCACAACTTGTCAAATCTTGTATGCAGAGAAAAAACAAAGCTCAGACCATGGAGTACCAGATGGCAAGTACAGTATTCCTCACATTTCTTCATAGTTTTTAAAAATCTTTTGACCTTCCAAGACAGTCTGTGTGACTGAGATGTGATACACTCTTGTTTTCTAAAGACTTCCATTTATTTAACACTTTAAGTAGTTTGCAGAACTGAACCTGTGACGTAAAAGAGATCAAAATAGCTTAACGTGGATTAGAGTACATTTTTCTCATGTAATATATCCCTTTCAGCACATCTCCAGAGAGGATTTTATAGCACAGATATTTCTCAAAGTGACAGAACTGTGAAAGTGTGTGCCCTTGGTACGTGTTTACCTTGGAACAGTCTCTCAAGAGGCTTCTTTCTCAACACAAACAGACTTCTCCATAGACACAAATTTTCCCTGCAGTGCAGACAGAAAACTTTCTAAAGGAAACTTCCTACACAACAACAACTGAAACCCACAAATGGGTTTGGGAGGGGACGAGGGGGCAGAAAAGGAATGCACTTGGGCCCCTATTGCTTTTCCTGCCTTCTCTATGATAACTGGTACGAGAAGCCCCAGCCTGGCAGACAGCCCCCGGGCAGAGCCCACTCTGGGCAGCACCAGGAGCCCGGGCCAGTCTCTGAGGGCTGTCACACCCTGCTCTGCGCTCTCTGGTATGGCAAAAATCCCCACGAGAGGAGCCTTAAGAGTCCTAGAGTGCGAAACAGAGCGTTCAGGTGCCCTGGCTGCAGGACGAGCGGCCCTCCAGAACACACGTGCCCGGCTCTCCCACAGAATCCATCTCGCAGCGTCACTTTCTGGGTCGCTCTTCCTCCGCACCAGCTCCGGGCTCCGCGGCCACCGCCAGCCGGGGCAGAGGCAGCTCCGGGGCGGCCCCAGAAGGTTCCCGTGGCCGGAGGGGCTCCCGCGGGCCCCGGGGCTCGGCTGTCCGGCCGCCGCGGCCCCGCCCGGCCCGGCCCCGCCCGGCCCCGCTCCGCCCCGCCCGCCCCGGGACCGAGCGCTGGGGCCGCCGGCAGCCACCGGCCAGCAGCCACCGGGCACCGGTCAGCGGGCACCGGCCATGGGCCACCGGGCACCGGCCGTGGGCCACCGGGCACCGGCCGTGGGCCGCGCCGCGCCGCGGGCATGAGAGCGCGGCCGCGGCCCGAGCTCCGCGCGGAGCCAGGCGAGTACCGAGCGGGGACGGGCCGGCTTCGCCACCGCCGGGTGGCCGCGCTGCGGGCCGGGGCAGCAGTGCTTCAGCTCCCGGCGCCGGGGCAGCGGGGGGCTCCGCGGGGCGGATCGGGGGGCGCTGGACGGGCGGGGCCGGGCGGGACTCGCGGGGCTCCGGGAGCGCTGCAGCCGCTGCTGCGTCCCGCGGCAGGGCCGGGGGAGCTGTCGGGGGTGCGTTCCGCTCGTGTCGGGACAGAGGCACAGGCGGTACCCTGCCATCGTCCCTTTGCCTCCCGCAGCAGCTGCTGAGGCAGCTGGCGGCACCGGCTGCGGCCGGACAGGGCGGCCCGGGCTTCACGGAGCCGCAGCTGCCCTTGGTGATTTTTCAACTCAACAGAGCAAACGGCAAAATATCGTATTAGCATAAGGTTAGCCTGAAATAATGGAAAATAAGAGAGAAAACTGTAAGCATTTCCCAAAATGCCAGTTTGAAATTCTCAAATGAATCATCCAACACAAACAGTAGCTGAGTGGAACGATTTTCTTTTCGGGGAGTTTCCACTGGAATAAATAGCAAGTTCTGTTAAAAAAAAAAAAATAAAATAAAAATTTGCAGCTAGTTGTAATATTTGTAATGCTTGCCAGGGGCTGAATTGTGCCCACAGTCAGTGAAATCCTTGTGATCCAGAGTGATGGCTCAGTGCAGTTTTTCTGCAAGTTCTTTAAAGCCACTTGTAGTTTTTTCCTATGAGCTCTACCTAAGACACAGGTGGCTGGATTTCCCTTTACCTTCTGATGTTGTTCCGTATTTAGAACATTCCTTAACATTCGTTTCCTAAGCAGACCCCTGCTTTCTGATGCCTTTGTGTCAACCTAGAGTGTTGCTGTGATGTGGCAACTCCACATTATCTGAAAATTATGGAAAATGGGGACCTTTAGCAGTGCTTTTGCCTCAGCATCACAGCCAGGGTTTCACTTGCAGAGCAGTAGGGCCATGAACATCTGCTCCCGAAGGAGCATGATGCTCTACATAGATTGTATTCCCCAGATGGACAAAGCAGGACGAGGCACTTCACCTCAGCCTTCCACTGATGCCTTCAAGGACCAGGTCATCAGTTTGTCCAGCATGACTTTCAGCTTATTAAACCACTGGTATTTGATGGGTTGTGTACAAACGGGAATATTCCTGGTCATGACACAGCTTCCAGTGCCTCACTGAGACCTGTCTCACACCCAGTTCCTGGGTAAACTTCCTGGGGCACTGGGCTGGTGCTTTCCAGTGAACAGCTAAAGAGAAGTAAAGTTTTTAGTCTGTGAACCAGAGAGGGGTATTCAGGAGGCTGTCTTGGTAAGCACAGGACTTTTAAACCTTTTAAACCTATCCCCTGAGCCTGCAGCTGACCAGTTTTCTCCAAGATCTCTGCCTGCACGGGCATTGGTTGTAGCCCATCTATTTATCGCCCTCTAGTGAGGTCTGAAAAATTAACATAGATTCCTTCCATGAGGAAAATAAATATTAGAGTTTGTCTGTTTAAAAAGATTTAAATTTTCTGAGAGTCAGTGGCCTCAGAGAATCCCTCTCGAACATCATACCACACTTTGGATGGTTGCATAGCCTGATTTTGGATAGGCATGGATACATAATGATTCTGTCTCCCTTGCAGTCTCTGGGTGCTCAGCAAAGGTCTTTGCAACAACAGCATTGGACACTGTTCCTTTTTTTTTACTTGTCTTTAAGTGCTGTTGCACTTTAGGTTTTGGCTGAACCCACATGCACATCACTTGACATGGCTCTGGTCTTGGTGATTGCTTACGCTTCTTGGTGCTCCACCTTCCTTAATTATAATTCAATTGAGCTGGCCCCAGACTTGGGAAGTGGCCTTGTCTTCGCAGAGGAGCTAGCTCCAGGGCCTTGGAACTCCTTTAGGTTGTAACCAGGGGATGTGATTCAATCACCTGTGTAGTCAGACTGGTTTTACTTCACAGGTATGGGAGATGATGAGGAATGTACCATGAATATGGCTTCTCTTAATTAACCTGAAAATGTAGCGGATGCTTATTCTTCATGACCAGTGATGAGGGATCTCAGATCCTCTCATGCTTGCAATGCATAAGATTCTGATTTGCAGCTCCAATGCAGAAATCCTTGTGGATCCTTTCCTAGTCCCTCGTGGACAGCATTACATCAGCACACCATACTCCATCTTCCTGCCTGCCCCAGGCTCACCACCCCTCTGTCACACCAGCACCCTCCAAAACACCCCCAGATTCCTGTGTTTGTTCTGTTCACCTTCATCCATATACTACTCACCCTCCACTCTTACCAGTGACACCATTCAGATCTTGCTGGAGCAAGAGCTCCCAGCAGATCTGGATACAGACACCTCTGAGAATACCCACAGCAGCACTCAGCCTCTCAGACTGTTGCTCACCTGTGTCCTGCATCACCTGTGTGCAGTCACACCTGTGTCACCCTGCACCTGTCTCAAATGAACACCCTCAGCAGCCTCTGGAGCACAGGCAGCACATGGGCTGCTTGGCAGCACTGCTCAGGGGACATCCCACGATGTCACACGGGGAGCTGGCTCAGGGGACACCGCTCAGTGCCTGGCCAGGAGCTGGCTCAGGGGACACCGCTCAGTGCCTGGCCAGGGGCTGGCTCAGGGGACACCCCACGGTGTCTGACAGTGTCTGCCATGCAGAGGTCACCCGGGGGCTGTGCTGAAGTGTGGTGCTGCGGTGCACACCAAACCACGTGGATGGTTTCTCAGCTAAGTCAGGAAATCTACCCTGGCAGCTCCCCACCCCTCTGTGCGCTGCTGGTGAGGGACTGACATCTCCTCAAGGCAGTGGCAGCACTGTGGGTGCTGACATCTAACAGAGCAAACAGAAAGTTTCCTTAACAGCATCTTCTCCACTTCATCCAGAGGCTGGAAGTGTGACAGTCACTGTAGTTTGAAACAAAGCTAAAAACCAATAAACCCCACTTCTTCTATCTTCCACTTCTCTGCATTTCTTCCTGAGATGTGGGAAGAGGAGCTGGCACAGGGGTGGGTGCTCAGTGCCCATGCACTAGGGATCAACCCTTCTTTGCTTGTGCACAGTGCTGCCCTCCTCATGTTCCCACAGAGCAAGTGGCAGGACAGATAAGGACATGAAAGTTTCCAAAACCAGGCACCCATAGTTAGCCCCTTGGAAAACAGCTAGGGTGGAGCCCAGTTTGTGGCATGTGAGAGAGAAACTAAAGCAAAACAGGATGTTTTTGTGATTTAAAACTTATATTTCATAATTCCTATTTAAAGGCTTGGTTTGGTTTTGAAGTTGTCTGCTACATTTGTTGGGAAATTTATAACCTGAAGAGCTTTGTGCATGTATTATGTGTGTATGCAGATGTGTATGTGCACATGTCCTTGTGTAAGCATTGCTCATGAAGAGGCTACTACTCAACCTGAGGAAACTTTCCCTCCTGAAAATTAGTAGAACTAGTAGGAACTAACAGCTAAGTAATGGCAAATACAAATTCTATGTAGCTCTTCTGTAAATCTTGCTGGATAATTTTTTTTTGCTCTGAACACCTCAATATCAGAAAATTTATGTCAAATTATAAAGTGTTTACCAAAGACCTGTGGAAATACTCATGACTGGAGGTATTAGTTTATGCATAAACATGTTAAGCCCAAGTAATAGGAAATGGGACATAACAGGTAGATTAAGAAGCCTTTGGGGTCATTTGTACTCCACAGTATGTCCTGTATTTAGCCTAGTATCAGCTGATACAGTTTTCACACTGTAGATGTTAAGGCAAAAGTGAAAAAGAAACACTGTGAGGAATTCAAGCAGGGAATAAATATATGAATAGAATAATTGTCTTTAAATTGAGTGTTTCTTGAAGTTTTCCATCACCTGCCCCTTCAGGCTGTACTGGAAATGGAGGCACAGAGAACAACATCTCCAAAAAGCCCCGTGGCCACTCTCCAGGTGCTCCTGGGGGCAGGTGAACCTCCATCCCTCTGTCACACAGATCCAACCCCCACAACCCCATCCTGTGCCCTTGCATGGGGCATGAGGGGTCACTACTCTGCTTTAGCCTTACTCTGTTTGCCAGGGGATGATATACCCACTCTCACCACCCCCATCCCCTGCAGAACACTGGCATTTTATTACTGCCTTCAAGGGAACAAGATTTTCTGCCTTTGTTGTTTCTTTTCCTTGGCTCATCTCTGAGTTTCTGCAGTGGCTTGCAGCAGTTGCTCCTGTGGAATAATTACAACAGCCTTGTGTAAGGAACTTTATGTGCATAGTAGTGATTCCACTGTTTGTATTTTTCCACCTCTCATGCCATTAAAGGATGGGATGTGTTCTTTAAGGCCACATAGCCTGACTTGCATTGCTTCATTGCATTCTTTTTAGTAAAAGAATGTGCACATTTCTTTGCTAGCCTTGGCAAACTCTCCCATGGCCTCCAGGTTATTTGATCTTCCAGCTCCTCAACAGCTCTGATCAGCTTCCTTCCCTTTCACAGCCCGCTGGCAGCTCTTCAGGCTGTGTTTTCAAACCTCTCCTTTGCACCTTCTGTTTCACATGGGTTTTGCTGCTCCCTCCTGCCTTTCTTTTCTTGACCTCTTCTCAGCTGCTGAGCTGTGTCTCTCTCTTGGCCTCTATCATTGCTCAACCCTTAATGCCTTCCTGCAACTCCAAAAACTGGCAAAAAAGTGTGATTGTTTAAGCCAAAATCTACTTTTATTCGCCTAGCTCTTGTAACTTTAGACTCACAGCTCCACTGAAATTCATGATGTTTGAATCCTCATTTGAGGCTAGGATGTCTATTTTCCATTTCAATCAACTGCAGAATTCTGTGGAATTAAATCCTGCAATTCAGCACAAATCTATTCTAGGGTTTGAGAAGTAGTTTGACAGTAAATGCTACTATGAGTGTGCCCACACTGATGCTGACAGGCAGATGAGCAAGCAGCAGAAGGAGGAAAATGCCTTTCATGGTGTGAGTGCTAGCAGAGATGCTGTTGATTAACCCATTTTTCAGCCAGCCCTGCAAATACCATTTAACAACTGCCGAGTCTGTATAATGCTAACGGGGTGCTTATAAGGCATAAAGGGATTAATGTTCAACTCTAATGAAATCCAGATGTACAGAGCTGCCTCTTCTCAAAGTCCTTTCCCTGGCCAAGCTGCAAATAAAATGATTTAATCATTGTAAATAGAGGAGAAGCACCATCACTTAAAATGAAGCCACATTCACTCAGTCCTTAAGCTCGAGCTGCTGGCGGTGGCCTGGTGGAGGGGCTGGGGTCACCCACTGACCCTCTGCCTGCAGGAGCATCAGTCATGTGGGGGGAACTTGGGACCTTCCCTGGGGAGCATGATTTGTACAAGATAGCATTAGGGCTGGGGGAAGCTGGCTTGGAAACCAGCATCCTTCTATCCCTGAGCAAAGCCCAAGGCAGTTCTGAGCGTGGTGAGTCTCTGGTCACTCTCCCAGGGCTGTTGTGGGCCACTGGCACCTCAGCCTTGCCCTGGCTCTGTGTCTGGGAGAGGTGAGGATTTGTACCAGTGTCAAGTGGAGCTGCACTGTCTGCTCAGGAGCATTTCTGCCTTGTAAACTGTTGTGGTTTGCACTTTCTCTTCCTCGTGCAGTTTATATTTTCCTTTGTCACACGCCAGACCTGGGTAGTCTGCATTTCAAGCCCTCAGAGTTAATCTGGGCCCAGCAGGGTCTGGACCACCATACTCATGCTCAGAAGCACTGCGTGGAAAGGCTGAAGTAATTCTGCAGCTGAGCAGATCCAGCTGTCTATGAGCTTTTCATTTTTAATATGGCAGGAGGAGGGGTTTTGAGCCAAGAGGCAGGGAGAAAAGGAGTTATTTAAAAGAGACTAAGGAATGTGTTACATTTTTCTGTTCGTCAGGTTTGGCTGCTCTGCAAGTTTTTCATTTTGCCAAAGCTCAATTCAGTGGACTGTTTATTTGCTTTTTTAAAGAAAGAATATGATTCTTAATCTACTTTGGCCTCATTGATGAATTTTTATACTGTGAAACCCAGCAAGTTCCCTTCCAATGTTATGTATATACAACTTCACAACAGAAACTTCTATCCCTCAGTACCAACCTAAATTAAATGGTCCAAAGGGTTTTATAAAAGTGTGCCCCCTCTGATTTCCCATGTGAGTGGTATCTGTGCCTTTTGATCACTGATGTCATGCTCATTGTCAGAGTATGCCTCAGCTTAAGACCAGAGACCATATATGTGTGTGGAGTTGTGTAGAGGTTTTCTTCAGAGCTAGAGAGGCAAGAATTCCTTGTGAGATGTTCCTGGGTGACTTTCATCACTGGTTCAAAGGAAGGAAAGGAATGAGGAAAGAGTCTGATATAAAATGATATCAAAACACGTAGGGGCAATTTGTTGTGATGGGTTTTCACCATGGGAAGAAGCACTTCAGGAAAATCCCAACAGGTGCCAGCTGTTTGATCTAATCCATTGTCAACACATATTTCAAATTTGCATCAGAATTGCAGCAAAACTGTCTGGACTCCCAAGAAAAGGTGAAGAAATTTTGCAAAACAAGGTTTTCTCCCCGCTTTCAACCTCCTGTGCCAGTACTAGAAGGGGGAAGTGCTTCCTCTAGTAGCTGTTCATATCTTGCCAGGCCAAGTGCTTAAAATTCAGAAGTATTTATGAATCAACATCAATATTTATTGATCTCTTCAGTTTCCATCAATTAGTGATTTGCTGTGCTGTGCTAGTGACAGAGAAGGGACTTGCATTTGTGTTGTTCAAAGTTTTTCAAATTGATATTGATTCAAGAAACACTTTGATAGTGTATCCTTTGGATGTTCAGGGCCTATTCCTGTTGCAGGTGATGACTAAGAATTATCCTCACCAGCAGTAAGCATTTTTCATGCAGTGTTTTTTTTTTTTGTTGTCCCAGAATACATAAGCACCCGTCTCCTGCTGAACATTAAGATTTACAGAGAAAAAAACACCTGTGAAAGTTAAAGTTCTCAGCAGTCTGCCTGTAATTTTCAGAGATTCTGTCCACCAACACTGTATCAGGGTTGAGGCTTGGAAATAGCAGGGTATTTTTTTATTCTTGAATTCATCAGTTTTCACCTCTCTGTCTGGTTCAGGGACCTCATGAGGGAGCACAGAGCACCATGTTTTTTACAGAGGCACAGCTGATGGATGAGAGCTGTGGTTTGCCTTCTTGCTTAAAGCTTTTGGGGCCCTTTTCAGATGCCTGTCTTTGGGTGACAGCTGAGAGTTTTGCTCTGCTTTGGGACCCTGAACATTTGTGCTGTTCTCCAGGCATGGGCATTGCTGGTGGAGGACAAGGCAAAGCTGTGCTCAGTAGCCAGAAACACAGCCCCAAGCCATGACAAGTTCCAAGTGTTCTTATTTGGGTTCCAGCCCAGTGCCATTTAAGAATATCCCCATTACATCAGCTGCTCAGGGAGACCTGCTTCAGTCAGGAAGAATAGTGTTCTGCGTGGTGACAATCCTCTCCATGCTTTGCAGGACATCCTCCCTTATTGCCATCCACTGTTGGCATTGCTCCAGACTCCAAGGAAGGCACGAGTAATCCATGGGAGCAGGGAAAAAAATATGGCATGGAATAGATTGGTGTGAATTAAGCTAATCCCCAGCCACCTCCCTTTCCACCTCCAAGTGGAAAACCCGCTTGGCCCTTGGCAGACAAGAACTGTTTCTCCCAGTCCTGCTTATATGGGACACTTTAAAATAAACCAGCAGGGTTCCATTTCTTGGAAGGAAAAGGAAATATTTCAAAGTGTGTCCTTGCAAACTGATTTACTGCCACCAGACTGCATATTTTAAGAAATTATTTTGTTTGTTTGGAACTGTATACTAGCAGTAAGGGAGAGGGAAGCAGTTAGTGAAACATGACAGGAAGATGAAGTTATGTAAAATGGTTCAGATAAGTATTTACACCCAAGTTTCTTAGCTCTGAGTTCACATCAAACCATGGTTCATACAGAGCATGCTTTTGGTGGGTCTGCTCCATTTTGGAGCCTTCTCCCTTCTCCCTGTCAGGTCATGCTGGCCTGCCTGGCTGGCAGTGAGCTGGAAGGAAGCTGGTTAGCAATGCCTAGTCATGACCACTATCATGGGAGTGTATCTCTGCTATATATGGCATCTTCACAGAATCACAGAATGGTTCAGGCTGGAAGGAACCACACTGGGTCACCCAGAGCAGGTCCACCCTCCCTGTTCAAGCAGGGTCATCCCAGAACACAATGCACGGGATTGTGTGCAGGCAGTTCTGGAATATCTCCAGAGAGGGGGACTCCACACCCTCTCTGGGCAATCTGTTCCAATGCACACAGAACCTGCACATCAAAGATCTTCCTCATGTTCAGATGGAACCTCCTGTCTTCCAGTTTCTGCCCGTTGCCTGTTGTCCTTCTGCTCAGCACCACTGAGCAGAGCCTGGCTCCAGCCTCTGACACCCTCCCTTCAGATACTGATAGACACTGATGAGATCACCTCTCAGTTGTCTCTTCTCAAGGCTGAACAAGCCCAACTCCCTCAGCCAGTCCTTGTAAATGAGATGATCCAGTCTTCTTCCCCTGGCTGAAAACTGTGCAAAGAGAGGGGAACCAGTGTAGAAAACAAATCACAGACCAGACTTTTGTTTTGGTCCTAGAACTCCAAACATTCACCTTTAAGAGACACTTGGAGAAGAAGTGGAGGGGTTTTAATCTTCTGATCTGGGCAGGAAACCAAAGCTGAGAAGAAAACACATCTCTTCTAAGGAGCTGATGGCATGATGTAGGAAGGAGTGTAGCTTTTCAAGGCAGTATCAGCCAAGAGCAGGGTGGCAGACTGGCACAGAACCCTTTTGAGATTCAGGGTAGACAGCTGGCCTGATTCCCAGTGGGTGCCCTGTGATGGATTTCCCATTTGAAGCGAGGGGGAATGGCTGCAAGACAACAGCTGCTGGAGCCCCTGCTAAAACTGTTCCAGCTTGAGGGGTCATGTTCAAACTGAATAGTTTGCTGAATGGCAGATGAAGTCTGGGAGCAGGAGTGGAGGAGACAGCAGTCGTGTGAGTGCACTTTTCCCTAAACTCATTTTAAGTGTAAATCTGCAAGCCCAGGTTTTTTATCAGTTCATGTAACCTAATGCCTGATTCCCTTTTATGAACTGAACAATTTCCCCTTCTGTTTCGTTATCTCTCTCTGATGGCATTTTCTAACTAGCAATGCAGCAGCAGTCTGACATGGATACATGGTAGGAGCATCCAGTGCTCACACGAACAGAGCAGGAGGCAGCAGTGTCCCACATTATCTCATTAAGAGACTTTCACAGGCATGCCTCTGCTAATGTAAACTCATTATCGGATAAAACAGCAGCGGTTGTTTTCACATGGATGGATCCAAGTCCAAGTGATGAATTGTTTCTCTACTCTTAACTGGGTTAAGTATTTTTTTGAATGTTGCCTGAGAACTAAGTGGCCATGTGCTACATTCATACAGTAACTTTTGTCCTGTTCCAGTAGACCACTGACTGTGTTCAGCTGATCAATAGCAATGATCTGCTGTCTGCTCTGACACCACATGCTGATACTGTGAGGAGAATGTTTGTAGGAAGATAACGTTTCACAACATCTATGCAAGAATAAGAATAATGTTGATGTTGCAAGCTCTGAACAATCTGTGATGCTCCAAATGATCAGAGACATTGTGGCCCATGTTTTACTCCCTCTGACCATGTCTTTAGCAACATAAGCCTCCCTGACAGATAAGAATGTCAGCATGGACTCTGAGTCCACGTTTATAAAATTTGGGGTGGTTTTCTTGAAGAGTATATGATATCCTTTCATCATCTTTGCAGCTGGGAAGTGGACTGTTTGTCTAACAACGGGAGAGTGACACTGACAGCTTAATGTTCCACATAAAAGATGTAACAGAGCCTGGCAGTTAAGAGCATTGGGAGCAGCAAATTTCCCTTGGAAGTGTGAGCTGGGTGCTGCAGCCCCACCCTAAAATGCTGGGGTTGAAGAAAGCACAGGATGGTTTCAAACAAACAGTGTATCAATGTTCCTGAAACAGATATTTCAATTTATGTTTTGCAGAAAAATGCCCCTGTTATACGATTTTTTTAAAATTTCTGAATGGCAGCTGAACCAAACAGCATCATTCCAGGGCTACAGGCATTGCAAACTTTGACCAGCTATTATCAGAAGGAAAATCCACCCTGTGCTTAGCAGATGTCATTATTTTTCAGCTCCATCCCACCTTAACTATCTGGAGAATAACATTCAAGTGCAGAGGTCAGTGGAGGAAAAAAAATAACCACTGCTGCTGGCCAGCTGAGCCGATAGCATAGACCATACATGGATTTGGAATGAAGGGCATCAGACTCACAACCTCCCTGGTGCCAAGAAATACACAGCTAAAATCAGCAGCTCAGAGATGAGTAATGCACAAACACGGTCCAGAGTGTTGGAAGTGTTCAAGCACTTCCAGAGTATGTTGGGTAGATGAGGATCTGTTTCCATGCCACCAAAACAGCACAGAGATCACGCCATGTCCTTCAGCGGTTCTCTGATTCCGTGCCCAGTGAATGAGAGCAGAGCTGACCAACAGGAAAAGCACTCCCTGGCTCCAGTGTGGAGGAGCATAAGGAGGTGCTCTTCATCTAGAAGCAGTGCTCGTGGGCAAGGGCTGCCCATCACTGCTGGCAGCCAGGTGAGCCTGGCTGGGAGCCACCAGCCACCCCCTGGGAGCCCAGCCAGCTCTGCTGGAGCCCAGCCTTTGGGCAGGAGAGTGAGGGGCTCCAACATCAGACAGAGGATTTGTAATGCTGCTTCTGTGTAGTGAGATGGGAGGGGGTTTTTTGCAAAAAAACCGAAAGACTAGAGCTTAGAAACATGCTGGATTCAGAGTGCCTTTACATGGCACTGAGAGAACACTCAAGGTGTTAGCAGACTCTGTCCTGGTCCAGAAGTCCCTAAAGAAATTATCAGTTACATGGGCTGGCCCATACACATTCAAATTGTTTAAAATTGGGTACACAGTTAGGTTCTCTCATGCAGAGAGGGAGCACACAAGCAACTATTTTACTTTGGATGCCTACTGAAACCAAAGACAGAACAATTTATTACTCTTCTATTAAATATGCAAATAAGTACATTAAACCTGAAATTGTGCCAATTAGTTTTATCCAGTTCCCTCAGTCGGATCATAGTTTTAGAGTGGCCAAAATGATTGCCTTACCTACAGTAAGGGGATTCCATAATCTCAGTGATGTCCTGCCAAAGGAATGTGACTGGCTAGGATCAAAATGACTGGCTGAGGTCTTGGGAGACAATTTTTTTGTTTGCCTAGAGTCTGTTTGGGATCAGGAGAAACGATGGACAGCACCTGGACCTCTGGACAGCTGATGATTTCAGCACTTTTTTTTGGAGAGATCAAGTATGGGGAGTACCTTGTGTCCTGTAGTCACAGCATTTCACTGGAAACTCACAGTGCTGTCTTTGTTAGACTCCCAGGAGCAGTCCAGTGCCTGCTGGAGGTGGTGCTGTAGGGCAGGTCCTCAGACAAGGCTGCTTGGAAGGCACTGCTGCCACCATTCAGATACATCTGAAACCTTTCCCTGTGGTCAGAAGAATAAATCCACCAGTTCTGACTCCCTGAAATTTATTCTGAGATAAATGTTCTCCTACACTAAAATTCCATCATGTCTTTAGTATGACTTATACCCTAGAAGAGAGTGGTTTTGGGGTGGCCAAAATGATTGCTTTACCTACAGCAAGGTACTGTGTGCTGTGGGATTCTTTGGCACAGAAGATACTGTCACAAGCAAGGGTTTATTACAATGCCATTGAAGCCATTGCTGCAGTCTGCAGTGCCTCTGGCACAGAGGTGATCAGCTCACCCTGTCTTCATCAGTGAGCTCTGCAGCTGGAGCTGCTGCTGTCTGCCCCCAGGCATCCACACCCATTCTTGCTCCCCACCTTAAGATACTGCATGACTGATGCTTTGCTGCATTACGTTTGCAGGAATGTTTTCTCCTATTAAGGCACCTCCAGGAGCCAGATGTTCTGTTTTAGTAGGGACTTCCTTTTTTTAAAACAAGCATTTCTGAGCTGATGTTATTTTTATTCAGTTCTCCTTGTGAAACTTCCAAAGACAGATTTTTGCTTGGCAGTGTCACAGCAGGATATGAGGGAGAAATTGCCATCTGCCTCTGACTACATATGTACATGCACCCAGAGAACCTACTCAGGGAGCACTACTGATACTGCAAAGCTGAATATTCATATATTAGAAAATTGATTTATTAAATCATACTTGCAGGCCCACTCTAACTTTGTGTTATGTAATCATACATTCTTTTTCACAAGGTCATTTGTGCTTTGGAGGCTTTTGTTGGACCTGAGCAGGCATGGAGTCATGAGTCTCTGTTGTAGAAAGCTCTAGCCTGTAGGATTCCCAGGTCCCTGGCTGCAGAAGTCAAAAGGTGTCTTGTAAACTGAATGGGAGATGAGGAGGATGTCCCTTCCCTCCACTCCAGCCTCTGCCATGGATATCCTTTCTGAACAGCATTAAATCACTTCCACCAACTTTTATTTTCTCACACGAGCACCTGGAGACAGACTTACAGCTGTGCTGAGCTCCTGTAGCTCCAGGGAGGGCAAACAGAAGCAATTACTTCAAACCAGCCCCAGCCAGCCTTCCAGTTTGCTCTGAAAAACCAGACACAATGTGCTGAACACTAGTCATGCAAGTAGACTGAAACGACCCTGTCCTTCATGTTTCCATCACTGATATGAGGATAATACCTTCCTCTGACATCACAAGAATGGTAATGTTGTCATAAGGTGCTGAGCTGTAACAGCCTTGCATCTCCAGAGATGGGACCAGTGAGCTCATGTGCAGTGAATGTTTTCACTGTTCAGCACAGACCTTGAAAAGTGTACAGTTAACAAAAGCAACATACTTTCCCCATAGGAGCTCTCCCTCATCAACCAGCAATCATGGTTTCTTTTATTCTTAGAATTTTTCATATTTTGTAACATTCAGAAGTCAAAAGATCACTAAGTCTCAACATGCTCTGAACTCTGGTACTTAAAGGTCTAACATAGGCAAATGCTGAAATTAGAAATGAGCCACGGGACAGATTTTCCCATGCTTACTAATCAAGAGTCACTGATTTAAGGATTTCTCTCCCAGGCTAAAATCTCTCATCTTTCTCCAGCACAAAATTAATTTAGCAAATAAAAGGAGACCTGTGACCTCTGTATATGTTGACTTGGATAGTTATAATTTCTAACTCTCAGGTCTCACCATTACAGTCACTCCAGTTCTGTGTTACACAAGACTTGGCGGCTGTGGCTGTTAAAAGGGACACAAATGTCTTGAGGTTAGGCTGCCTGGAGAGGGGGCTAGTAACAACTTGTGAGTATGGAAAATAAAGAGGGAGAAAAATCTACTAAAGAACCTCATCCATTCCTCCAACTGATAAAGTACAACTCCTTAGAGTGTTATATGCTCTTCATCTCTTTGGTCCAGTGTTAAATTTTATTTCTATACCTTTCCTTAACAAAGTATTCCATGATATGAGTGTTTGGAAGTTTTTCTTGAACTTCACACTTCGTTTTTTTCCCTGTGTTTATTCATATAATTACTTTGAGTTTGGCTGTATAAACATAAATGTGAGAATTGGCCAGTGTTTTAATGATCAGGAAGGGGAGGGAGGTGTCTGACAGCACATGATCAGTGCTGACATTTCATGACATTTCATGATTATTAGCTAGACAAAAAGAACATTTGTAGAGTGAAATGAGCAGATCTGCTTCCAAGGTGGCCAGGCTGACTTGAACATCTTTTTGTCTTGCAGAAGATGAAGCCCATCGTCCAAAGAAGACGATCTACCTCATCTGCCATTACTAAAGCTCTTGGCAAATCAAAGTCCCATTCCAGGTAGAAAAAATACCTTTCTGACTCCTGTTTCCATCTTTCTGCCTACACAGACTGAAATCACACTGGTTTCAAATTAATTTAACAGTGTTGAGGGCAATTTGGTCCTGCGTCAGGGGCAGGCAGGGGCAGGTGGAGGGGGATGAGGCACCAGACAGAGGTGGTGGGTTGCAGGACATGGGATGATGCAGATTTAGCACCCCTGGGGAGCATCCTGGCGTTTCACCTCAGAGTTTCCCTGTACAGCCACCCCAAGCTTACTCACTAACCCCTGCTCCACGTGCTGGACTGCCAGTGGGAGGCATAGTCCTGTGAATTGCTTCTGGCTCAGCTACAGATACACCTTGGCAGGTGAGGGGGCTTGACCTGCTTCTGGAGATGGAGGGAATGGTGGGAGGCATGCCCAGGCCCTGACAGCCCTGTGCAGGATGGCATCAGCTCAGGACGTTTGCTGGAAAAGGCTCCAGACCCAGACGTGCTCCAGGCCAGCCCTGTCAGGGGACAGAAGCTTTTCCTTACTGCCAGCTCAGGTGGAAAGCTGCCTCCATGTCTGCAGCTCCATCAACTCTGCTGATGCTTTGCTCCCGCAGTGTGAGGCACCAGGAGTGTCAGCAGACAGGGAGCCACATGCCAGACATGCACATCTTCTGCTGAAACACTAAATGTTCTGACTTAGCCCTGAGCACCTCAGTCCAGTGGGAACTGAGTCCTCCTTGACCTCATCCTCTCCTGCAGCACTGTGTCACTGCTAGAGACAGATAAGGGGATACCATTGTCCTTTCTGCCTTGCTCTGATTGCAGCCGTGTAAATTTCCTGGGGGGTTTGTTTAGTTTGATTTTTTCTTTCCTTGTAAGAAACAGAAGATAAAGCAGAACTGATTGACACTTTGATCTGGACCAGCCCTCCCAAAGAATATCCCTTTTGTATCA
The DNA here is from genome assembly GCF_971803275.1 of Cyanistes caeruleus. NCBI lineage: Eukaryota > Metazoa > Chordata > Aves > Passeriformes > Paridae > Cyanistes > Cyanistes caeruleus. The sequence continues at coordinate 14,108,889 of NC_141714.1, read as the reverse complement.
CACCATTGGTGATCGATGCACAGTACAGCCTGCTTCTCTGGAATGAGGCAGGGGTGTCAGTCTCACAGGATCATTTAATATGAAGGGCAGGACTGATTTTCACTTGGTTGTCATTTGACAAAGTTATGTGACTTCTTTTTCCTTCCTCCCACCCCCTATAAATTGCAGTAGGGGAAAAAAAAGTGAGGAAGAGAAAGAAATTCTTGACTTTATTTGGCTGGAGAACCTCCTCGTGAGGGAGGGAAGCTTTAAATGTTTCTTGTGATGGATTGCTATGGAGGGGGCTGGTCCAATGCCATCTTTGCTTAGGCCATGAAAGCATCAGTGAGATTTTTTTTGCCAGCTTGACATTGTGTTTATAAAGCTGGGTAATCCTCCAGCTTTAGGAAATCCACTGCTTGGGACTGTAAGATGCTGCTGCTCCCACTGCTCAGCTGATGGACATGGAGAGCTTTTAATGTAATATCTGAAGGTGATTAAGCTTCTCACTTACAGCCCCACAGCTGCATAAGTCAAGCATTCACTTGGTGGTGGCTGTGGAGGAGGGAAGAGGGAATTTCTGTTTGCCAGGGTACAAGTGTTCCTGTGACTGGAGGAGGATTTTAGTAAAGCAGCTACTGGCTGGTTTTAACCTCACTCCTGTGAAATCAGCTGAGTTCAAATATGAGGCTAGTGGAAACTGAGTTAAAACCAACAACGTCAAAAATACTACACTTTCAGCTCATGTTTGTTTTTTATGTGTAGAGTGTTCTCAGACTAGAGAGTAAAGGGTAGAGCAGAATTGCTGAGGGGTGAAGGGAAGACAAGTATCCTTGCCTGCAAGCAAGATACGTATTTTTGTCTATGTGTAGAGACAGGAGGATCTCTGTGAAGATTTTTCTGTGTTGGTCTAAGGCCATGTCTCAGAGGTTCACTAAGTCAGGCTCAGGCACATGAACACACTGTGTGAACAGGAACTCTTCCGTGTTCACGCAGCACATTCCACACGCTGAGACCCCAGGAATGGCTGTGGGAGCTGCTGTGTGCCAGCTGACCTGAGCCTGGAACAGTGCTGAGGAGGTGCTCTGTGGGTGCTGAGGTGCAAGCGAGGAGATTGCACTTGGCAGAGCTCTTCCAGCTGGTGACAGTGTAGGGAGAGGGTCTGGTTCAATCCCCATGCTGCCTTGTTGCAGTCAACATACAAAAACCCCCAGGGACTTTTGGAAATGGTGAGCACCTATATGAATCTCAGTGAAAACAACAAGCTGGATGGCAGCCAAGCAAGCCAGAATCAGATGTCTGGAATTAGATGAGTACATTCAGTTCGTTTTCTTTTTGCTTTTTGTCTCATGCTGACAAATTGCTCAGTCTGGATGGGAAAACACGCACAGAAAGGGCAGTGAAGCCCAGCTGAGCCACACAATGAGCCATGGGTTTTCCATGTTCAAGTCATAGCTCACACACATGTGCAGGTAGTAAGTCTTTTACCTGAGTGAGAAATTACTCAAAAACTACTATTTCAGCAGCTTAATCTCACAAGATTTGGTGTGGGCATTTAGGGAGTTTTCCATCAGTCTGAGGCGGGTAAAGTTAATTGTGCAGGCGAATGCAAACCCTTCTAAGGAAAACTTCTGACAAAGTCTTGTGATTTTTCTTATTCCTCCAGGGAAACTACTCTTTCCTCTTCCCATTCAGACAATGGGCTGCCAAGTGGAGTGTTCAGCAGCCCAGGCTCCACCTTCATCCTGGACGAGCGAGTGCAGTTAACTGTGGGCCTGCAGACCCAGGAAAGACACCTGATTTTGTTCAGTGATGTGCTGGTCATTGCCAAGTCCAAGTAAGAGGAATTCCCACTCGTTCCTTTTCCTCAGTAGGTGCTGTTGAAGCTAGGCTCAGCACCTCAGTGCTGGGATTTTTGGGGCAGTCCTGTGCAGAGCCAGGTGTTGGACTCCATGGTCATGTGGGTACCTTCCAACTCATGAAATTCTATAATACTATGAGGCTCTGATCTAGTTGTGGAGAACCTAGCAGCCTCCAAAACAATGCTTCTTTGGAAATGTGGATCTGAAATGTGGCATTTCCCCCTTCCACCTTCACAAATTCTTCTTGGTATTAATGTTTCACTCCATTTGTCTGAAGAAAAAGGTTGTCTAATCAGTTTTGCCCGCTTCCTTATGAGGTTGCTTGAAGATACACCATGAGGGCAGGAGGCAGATGGACAAAACTGACTTTCAGTCTGACTCCTTCTGTCACATATAAATTAAGAGCTCTATCTGCATCTGCATGACTTCAAAGGAGCATGATCAGACTCTGGAGGTCTAAATGTTTTTCTCTGGCCTAAGGAATTAATAATTTCCATTGTAGATCCTCCTCCAGCCTGAAGCTGAAAAAGCAAGTGCATCTGAGTGAAGTGTGGACTGGCACCTGTCTCAGCGAAGTGACAGAGAAAAAGATGAGTCCTGAGAATTCATTTGTCATTGGCTGGCCTATCACCAACTATGTTGTCACCTTCAGGTATCTTATCAGACATCAGACCTCTCTCTGCATCCCAGTAGCTACTCAGGTCTCCCGTGTGTCAAGTGAAACAATGACTGAGTCTAAAGGGCCCATTTCCTTTTCCATTTCCTTACCCTGAAACCCAGGCAGCCTGTGCTGGCAGCAGGAGTTCCAGGAACTGCAGACATTGGGAAGGAAACACTAGGAGAAGAAAATAGCAATTAAAGGTCACTGCAAAAATAACAAGGGCCCACAAGATGAGTTAACTCCAACTTCACAGAAAGGCATTTGTCCCTTATCTGAACACTCACCAGTGTGACAGGAAACCTGTTCCAGTTTGTTGCTGGGATTTTTGTGTTATTATTATTTTTGTTATTTGTTAAAATAGAACAGAAGAAGGAAAGGACTGTGCTTTTGTTCCAGGGCTTTGCAGGAAGCAACTTTGACTTACAGCCATATATAAATGAAATTGGGTAGAGTTTCCAAAGGCTGTTACCCATTCAGCACTTGTTTGATGATCTGCCTCCCTTTTTGTCTTCAGCTCAGCTGATGTGAAGGAACGATGGCTGTCAGCATTACTGTGGTAAGTGACCCTCCTTTCATCCCCCTTCCAGATGGTTCCTCTACAGGCCTTAGAGAAATTTGCCTGTCAGACTGTGCTCTGATTTTCATCATGTCTGAGTGCTGTTTGAAAAATCCACCTTTGAAATGTGAATATAAATGCCCCTAGGAGACTACTAAATTGGTGGTAACAGTTGGGAAAAAAGGGGATCCATCAGAAGATGATATTGTTGAAGCATCCTTTTTCCTTTGGAGCTGGAGGTCGACTTTACTAATCACTGTGGAACTGTCACAAGTGATTAGCAAAACATTCTTCAGATGTTTTTTGATTTTAACTAAATTTTTTATTACATTGCATCTAGAGGCTACAGTTTTTTCTTTTTCTTTTATGTTTTATATGTTCCTTACACTAACACCCAAACAAAAGTGTTTATAGAGACAGCAGGAAAGAAATCTTCTGATTTGTGGAGAACATAGTGATCTGAGGGAGCACTGGAACGGTATTATGCAGGACACATCTACCTGCACTGAAGTACTGCATGTGGGGGATTGTTAGCCTTTGTGCTCCAGGTAGATAAAGAAGTCAGTAAGAGCATGTGGCCTCATTATGAACATTACATTAATGTATGTCATAATTAACTTGTATTTATTACAGTGCCAAGGAGGATGTCCCATCCAAATTTTAGGGCCCTTTTCAAATTTGGTTGGGAAATTACATCCTTACCCTTTTCTTTGACTTTCAGGCATATCAATGAGGTAAAACAAAATGAGTATCTGAAGAATCTGACCCTTCGGATCGTTGTGCTGGATGATGACAGCTGTTCTTCTGTAAGTAAAGCTAAGAACCTGCTCATCAGATCAAAACTACACAGGGGTCTGTGGGGTAGGGGAAGGAATGCAGGGCTGTGCTGGTATTCCAGTTTCAAGTTCAAGTCCCAGCTTAAAATATTTAGAAGGTGTGCATCTAGGTATCTACATACTTCCCACTTGGAAGCCCACTTGGAGAGTCTTGGTTTGAGAAATGAGGTAGCCAGACCCTTACCAAACAACACTTAATTCTCAGGATTATTGTTTGCCTCTGACTTCTTTTCTCTTTTTCTTTTGCTTCAGAATTAATTACAGTTTGTGGCTGAGTGCCACAGTCAATTCCTCTTTCCAGTGCTATGAATTGAGGATATTGATCATGGAGTCACTAGTGTGTTGACCTGAACTAATTTACTGGAATGTGTCCCTGTCTAGCATACTTTTCTTGGCTTCATGCCGAGTTTGGTGGGTCACATTTGCCTCCTGGACATTCTTCCCTCAAAGAATGACCCCTGACACTCATGGTTGATGAACATTGCCATGTTCCATGTTCACTCTTTAGAGTGACAGTGGCACTATAATCAGCCAAACACTGATGGGATCAAATACAGCACCCAAGCACCACCCACCTCCTGTGATTTCTGCTGGATGAAATCTTTGGATGGCATAATAGACCCATGACAGAAGAAGTAGTGGAGAAGAGCTTTCATGTTGTATAGCCATCATCCTTTCTGGTGTAGCTCAAATTTGTACAGCTCATCCAACCGTGAACATTTAGTAAAGACAGTCATTAGACTGTCACTAGATGTGACATTTTCTCCAGATTTTGAAGCTATAAGAAACTGCAACCAAACTTCTTACCTTTGTCTGAGCTTCCTGTATTTTCTCTGTTTGCCTTTCTAGACTACTGCAGTCAACGTGTCCAATGTGGAAACTGCAGAGAGTGTGATGAAGAAGACCCTTCTACAGCTTGGGCTCCCTGTAAGTGACAGGTGACAGATCTTAGCTAAGGATGCTGGCAACATCTGGTTGACAGGACATTGTGGGTGTGGATAAGTGTAGATTTGCTGTCTGTTGCTTTCTGAGTGGAGGGCAACCTCATGGAGCTTCACTCTGGCCCCTCTCAACTAACATTTTTTCTGTTCTCTATTCCTCACCCAACAGGACAAGACCAGTGAACACCACCTCTGGGTGGTCTCAGGAAAAGATGAGCCTGCTTACCCTCTCATTGGTAAGAGCCCACCCATATTGAGCATCATTTTGGTACTTAATTCTGGCACCAGAGGAACAACTGATAAATTATATTAGTGTGTGTGGCAGAGAAACATCACAAACATTGCACTTTTCACTTAAAAAGTAACAGTAGGGACACTGTTGCTGATGTAAGATGTGACATCAAGTTGCTGTGAGATGTCACTTGGCTTTTATTGTCTTAGCATTCACATTTAATCAAAGCATGATGATATCTTTCATAAACTGCACTTACCTCCCTTTTCCAAGCAAATCTGTGCATTTCTGGGTGGGAGCCCATCACACTTTCCAGCAGATGCTCCAAATAAATAGCAGATCTTTAGGCTGACCCAAAGACTTACCTTCTTTGTGGCTGATGTGATGCAGGGGTAGGACATGTCTCAAAGCCTAATTCAATCCCTCTGGCTGCTGGTATGAGCTTGCAGGGCTACAGGCTTGGAGGCTGATCATACCCTCCTGCTCAGCTTTGCAGGCATCTCCTCACGGGCAGAGCAGGAGGTCAGGGGCAGCCTCAGCCCACCTCTACTGTCTGATGGAGGTGTCCACTGACCTCTGCCAGACAGAGCATCTCCTGACACTCCCCAGGCCCTTTGCCTTTGGGCCTTGTCAGAACCAAACCAATTGCTGCAGTCAGGTGGTCATTCAGCAAGTGTGTTAGATCTAGAGGAAAGCACTTTGGCAATTGAAAGAAGCAGATTTTTTGAAGGTCTGTTGGTGACATATAGACCTCTAGTTAGGAAGCTAACATGTTTATCCTACTTTTTCAGTACTTAATTAGTTTTCATTGCATTTCAGTTCACAAATAATGAAATTGCCTTCCACACATATTGTTGTATCATATTGAAAACCCACTTTGTGCATATGGGTTGTTATCTTAATCCAATACTAAATTGACCTCATGAGCATATGTGGGACACTTGCATCAATGCATTTGCAGGCTGTTTATTTGAAAAATTTCCTTTTTAACAATTTGTGTTGAGGTTTTAGAGACTCCTCAGGCTTGAGAGAGGGTAGGTGTGTATATGGGGGCCTTGAGGACAGTCACAATGGAGGAGAGTGCTACACGTGTAGGGGATGATTTCAGAAATAGAAGAAACATTTTAAAATAAAACACGGAATTTTGTCTATAAAGTTCTAAGCGTTCATCATGGAATCACCAAAGCTGGAATCTTCCAATAACAATAAGTTTTTACCATAGCTCAGCATCTTTGCTTTCTCTTTCCACAACTCTGCTTAACAGGGCACGAGCATCCCTTCAGCATTGCCTTGAGCTGTCTCCGGGACTCTGCTGACCAGCAACAAAGAACCAACAATAACACTCTCCTGGCTGATGGGACAGAGGCTTCCTTCCTTGCTCAGCTCCCAAAGGAAAAACAGTGTCAGTTTGTCTTGAAACCCAGACTCCAAGCTCCGATGCAGCTGAGGAGAGGTAGGGGCTGCAGGAGTGTGGTACAGCCAGATAGAGATTTTAATGCTCTCCACTGTATTGCTGAACTCTCATGGCATCATACATGTATCCCAGACTTGCTCTCATACCTGAATGTAATGTAGAGGAAGAGATTGCAGAGAGGTGAAATTTCTCTGTGCAAATGTTCAGACTTAGCTTTCAGTCCTTCATTAGTCTTCACCTGCAAGTCATTGTAATAGAATCATAGAAAATGCTGAGTTGGAAGAGAACCATCAGTATCATCAAGTCCTGAACCTGTACCCAAGAACCCACAATCTGAGAGCATTGTCCATATGCTCCATGAACTCAGCCTTGATGCTGTGACCACTGCCCTGGGATCCTGTTTCAGTGCTCAGCCACCCTCCGGGTGAAAAACCTTTTCTGGAGATTTAACCTAAACCTCCCCTGACCCAGCTTCATGGTATTTTCTCAAGGCCTATCACTGGTCACAAGAGCAAAGTGATTCTTGTTCTGCAGAGACAGCAAGGTTCTCTGAAGAATGATGATTGAGAGTTTTGCTGATGGTTGAGAGATGAACAAGTGGTTTCACTTCTGTATATTGTCTAGCCATCCCCATTAAGAGTGCAGTTAATAAACAGGTGAAGGTAGAATGTGCTTGTTTTGCTGGGAACTCTGCCTCCACTGTAGATCACTCAGTGTCCAGCAGGAGGACAGACAGGTGTGTGAAGGTCTGTGTTTTCTTCCAGAGTCACTGCAGAAACACACCAAGAGGAAGAAGTCGTTGATTGACTGGGCCCTGCGCCGCAGCACCAGCACCCCCACGGGCAGCCCTCCTTCCCAGTCACCTACCACACCACGCAAACTCTTCGGCCTGTCCCTGTCCTCTGTCTGTCCTGATGGAATCCTTCCCAAGCCAATCATGGTAAGCAGCAGCCTGGACTGCTTGTTTTGACATGAACTTGATGTGTTTAGCCCAACGTCTAAAGCCACTTGCAGCATTTATGAGGATTGAATGGGGAAGAGGACCATTGTTTACTTATGATCCAGACTCAGCTCAGTAACAAGGGTGGGAACAACTCTCTCCTGGGTAATCCCTATCACTTCATTCACAGATGTCTGTCCTGTTTCAGTGGGTGTCTCCAGGTCATCACCAGCTGACAAGGGGCAACATCAGTGGATCCTACCCTGCTATGTAGCCTAGAACTCTCTCACTACAAGAGTCCCCTGGGCTCACACTTGTCACAGGATAAGCATGCCCTCATAAACTTTATCTGCAGCTTGGCTGCCAGGTTCTTGTCCCTGGTTAGATCAGGATAAATTTCTTGTATTGTTTTCTTCACATTACTGACTTGATCTTGTGCTAATTACATTACAACACATGGTGTATAATAAACAAGAGGGTAAAATGTTAGGCTCTAAAGTACAACTGTTTTATTTCTTAGGATATGCTGCTCCTCTTGTACCATGAAGGTCCCTCTACTAGGGGCATTTTCAGACGTTCTGCCAATGCCAAGACTTGCAAGGAATTGAAAGAGAAGCTGAACTCTGGAGATGATGTTCAGGTGGATGGAGAGTCAGTCTTTGTAGCTGCAGCTGTCATCACGGTATGTTTGGCCAAGTAACTCAGCTGCCTGAGCTAATGGTACCTTCCTTCCTTAAGGAAGCAATGAGTCTTTATGGGTGGGGAGGATTTCAGGGAAGCAGAAAGCATTTTCCAGCATGGAACATGTTCACCTGATGGTGTTTGTGTGTGTTTGTGTACACAGAGGTGTCTGCCCGATACAGTGACCCTAGTTTTCACATGCAGACATGTTCAGCTCCTCAGGACGGGGCTTCCTTTGACACCTCCCAGTACCAAACCACCCCCAGCAGGAAATACAGTGATGTCCACCTGCAAGGCATTCATGATGTCTGTACAGGGCCAAATAACATGACAGATGCTGCACTGACATATGCATAAAACCCTTTGGTGGCAGCAGCATAGATGTTCTTTGTCATTTCTGAATGCAAGAAAGAGTCTGCAGAAGGTTTGGGAGGACTTGTGCCATTTGAGGGCAGCTGCTTTGCAACCCTCAAAACAGGAGCTGACCTGTGCTCTCTGGACTCCCAGCCTTCACCCTCTGATCAGCCAGCAAGCATGAGGGAAAGCAGCTGCTAAATCCAAGCAGAGGGGTTGTGGTGGTTGGGGGATGAAGCTTGTGATAAGACCCATGTTTCAATAAAGAAAAGCCTGTATTTTGTACTGGCAATTAAATCTGGTCAGAGTAATTTAGGTACCAAAGTATCAAAAAAAAAAATCCCCTTTTTTCTTGTTGTCCTGATATTCAGGCACTTCCCAATACAAGACATACATTGAGTTATTGAATAGTCCCCTGAGAAAAAACAGCAGTCTTTCTAGCTGAGAAATGTTTCAGAGAGATCTGTGCAGAGCCTCAGGGCTGAGTCCTCTGCTGGACTGGAAGTCAGTCCTGCTCTGGAGGAGGGGAAAAACAGGAGGGCTGCCTGTTCATCCTGCAGTGCTGTCATAAAAGAGCCTTAGGTGGGCATGGGAGGGGAGATGTTTGTGTAGTGTCTTGTTTTATCTTGTGCTTAATATGAATAAACAGTGACTATATGCATTGTGAAACTGAAACCAGGAATTCAAAACTGACCAGACTGCTCTGCATATATATATTTAATTCAGGATTTTCTCCGAAATATACCTGACAGTGTTCTATCCTCAGACATGCACGGACTGTGGATGGAAGCTGTGGACACAGAAAATCGGGCACATAAGATTGAAGCTATCAAAAGGTTTGTAAAAGCCTTTGTAAAATTTTCTTTTGGTGGGAAAAGGGGGATCATGTGGCCCAAAGAGTCACCTTCATTTTCTGGGAGACTACTGGCAATGCTCCAGGCATTGGAGGACCTGTTGCTGATTGCCAGGGTCACTGATTAGAAAAATTTCTTTTCAATGGTCTTTTTTGAACATCTTTAACATTTCTGACCACCAAAAACTAATTTAAAAATTCTCTTCTGATGATTAGTTCAAATTGCCAGAACAAGTAAACTGAAAAAGCATAATAATTCAGCCACCAGGAGTGCTTCTATTGTAGAAGAATTAGATCTTTAATGACAGTAACTTTATTCTTATGTGCACAAAATGAGGCTGATCATCATATTGGCAGTTAGAAGAAACAGCCCTGTCAAGGTGGAGACACGGACCTTGAAAACAGCTTTACTGCCTTGAAACTGCTGCCCTGAGCATGAGCAGTTTATCAGTCTCCTGTTGCACATCCCATTTATTCAACCATGGCTAAGCTCAGTTTTTTAACCTTACCATTTAGCCTGGGCCTTCTTCCTCCACGTTCTCCATAGCACATGACATGGCAGTGGCATGGTCTGGCATGCTGCTGGCCTGGAGCTGTCTCATGTCTCCTCTGGGTGGTCCCTGTTTGGTGAAGGCATTGTGGGTTGCCTCCCACACGCTCTGAACCCAAGTCCCTTGTCCCTCCAGCTCTGTGACCAGAGCAGGTGGGCAATTTGGATACAGAGCTGTGGCTCTCACATGAGTTGGTGGAGGGGAGTGACACAGATTCACCTTATCAAACGTGGATGTCTCAGGTTGGGTACAAAGGGGCAGGAGAACGGAAAAGCTTTGGGATGTAACTTCTGGAATTCAAAGAGCAGATGTTTGTGAACAGCATTGTTGGTTTTTTTCCCACTCCCTGAATAGTCTCGTCAACCAGCTTCCAGAGGCCAACCTCATCTTACTCAGACACCTCTTTGGAGTCCTCCATCATATTGAGCAGAATTCTGGAGTGAATCAGATGAATGCCTTTAACCTGGCTCTTTGCATAGCACCCAATATGCTGTGGCTACCAAGTCCCACTGGGCCTGAAGAGGAGAGCCGGTCTACAAAGAAGGTAATCTTCCATGGGCTTAGCCTCACCTCTGTGTTCCCCTTTCACTGTTTTTTTATGGGCACTGCCATTTGTAGTCCAAAGGAAGGCATAGGGCCAGTGACAGTGCTGGCTGAGTGTCATCCAGGCCCCATCCTTTCCTCTGCGTAGCTGTGCCCATGCTGGGAGCAGTTTAGCTGCTCAGACTGTTCAGGGTGAAAAGGAAAACAGTGATTGCTGTACCAGATGAACTTCCTATATGGTCAAGCAAGCACAAGAAAATTGGAGCAGCTTAAGTTGGGCAGTGCCACCTCAGCTGGGACAAAGTAAGCAATGAGCACAACAGTGCACCAGAAAAGAGGAATGCTTGCTTGTAGCTTATGAGGTGTAGGCAATAGTGAGGAAAACTGTAGAATGTGCTATACCTGGCTCACAGTACCAGTTCACATAGTTCATATTCTTGCCTCAGGTGTTCATACAGATGCACTGCCACATTATTAACAGCTTCTTGAGGAAACTGCATCTTTGTAAAAAAAGGGAATGATCTGGGTATGATTTTACTTGCTCTGTTTTCATGAAACTGAATCTGTGAATTCCTGTCTTTGCCAGGTGGCCTTGTTAGTCCAGTTTTTGATTGAAAACTCAGGAGAGATTTTTGGGGGTGATATTGCTGCCTTGTTCCAAAGACCTGACAAAAAGAAGTCCAAAAACTCAGCAGAATCTCTGGGTAAGTTTGTGGTAGCAAATCTTCCAGAAATATTTAAAATCTTTTAGTAGGTAAAGTCCTCAGACAAAATAGTTTGCTTTACCTCCATGTTTCTTCTAAAGAACAGCATTGAAAACCAGTTGGGTTTGGTTTTCCTTTTCCCTGTCAAGCATAGGCAGGAAGAGATAGCAAAGCAGAGAGCTGAGCTGCAGAAACTCCAGTGTGTCCCTAGGGATGGTTGTCTTTCTCTGTGGCTGCTGTTAAACCTAGTCCAGCCATTGCAAGAATTTAGTGTAGCCTTAGGACTGCCATGTCCTAGCAGTATTTTCATTTTCGAGGTTAGTTCTGCAAAGCTAAACCACACTGTTTGTATGGAAAGAGATGGAGTTGTCTCTATTAAGTATCCTATGAATACAGGCCAGTGGTGAAAACTAGACATTAAGCCAGAATTTTTTTTATTTTCTTTGAGAATAATGGATCATCTTTGTTTTTTTTGATATAATTTCCCTGTTTTAGTTGTGAGGTACTATATATATGGAAACAAATTAATTCATGTCCTCTGCCCCAGATATAGGCTTGGCTCAGCATGATGATTCCTCTGATGAGCTAGAGTTTTCCACTTGTGATCCAGAAGGGCCAAAGCACCACCTGGAATCTGAAACAGATGCCATTTTTGATGCACCCAGCAGCTTGTTACTTGATGAGGATCAGGAAGACTGGGACTTGTTCAGTGAGATCACAGCCTGCTACCAAAGCAAAGCCCAGACCAATGCCAGTGCAGACAGCTATGAGCTCCTGGAGGAGGATGGCTCCTTCTGTTCCATTGGCTCCATACGCTCGCTCAGCCCGGCCAGGGACCGGTGCTCCTCAGAACCCAGCGTCTGCCTCAGCTCCCAGCTGCCCGCACAGAGCCATGAGCCGGTGGCCCGCCAGTCCAGCTGCGATGCCACCATCATGAGCAGCCACACAGACTACATCCACAGGCTCAGGCAGCTGCAGATGGAGAGCCAGAAGCTGATTGATGAAGGCCTAAGCCCTGGGGTTAATAAGGCCAGGCAGAACTTGTGGCAATCACCTCAGACCACCTCCAGGGTGAAGGAGCTCAGCCTTCAGAAGTCCAGCCTGTCCAACAGGTCCAGCTTCTCCAGCCTGTCCTCTACCACCACCTCCCCGTCTGCCTCCTCACTCAGCTCCTTAGACAGTGCTTTCTCCTACTGCTCAGAGTCATCAGCCATTAGCCCCACAGATGTCTCATCCCTGCCATTCATGTTTGGCACTTCTGCCAGGCTTCATGCTGTGTCTCCCATGGCTGTCAAGAGGTCCCAAAAAGAGTGGCACAAATCCTTCACATCTCCTGTGCCTTTACATCTGGATGGTTTTCTTGAGGATGAACCCAAGGCTGGAGAGAGCAGTCATTGCTCAGGAGAGCAGAAAAGTTTTCCATGTGTCAGCAGAGCTGCCGTGGGAAGCCCATTTACTGACATTGACTGGGAAGAAGAGGAGAGACAGCTGAGTTGTTCAGCTCCTGGCCCAGGGCTCAGGAGCCAGGATCATACCAAAGAGTTTGAGCAAAACCCTGAGTACCCAGCTGCCAGCCCATCCAGTGAGACATCCCCACAGGTCAGCCAGCAGCAGCACAAGGAGAAGGCAGTGAAGAACATAGAAATCAAAGGCATTGATGACTGCCCTCTGAACCAGGAAAGCCTGAAGCGCACCAAGATAACTTTTTATGTGGCCCCAAATAAAGAAAGCTCTTGGGGGTCTCAAGTGGGAGAAAAGGAGAGATCTGTGACAAACACCAGCAGCAGAGACTCACCCAGCAGCAGTAGTGAGCAGAACCTGTCCAAGAGCTTGCAGACTGTGAGAGTCCACATCCCCCAGACAGTTTTCTATGGGCAAAACACCCCTCTTGTCCTGCAGTCCATCTCCAGGCGCTACCACCGTGAGCCTATGGTCCCATCCCTGCAGGCCGAGCACAGAGAGAGCCCCCAAAGTGCCTCTGCTCCTGAGGAGCTGGAGAGAAAACCAGTGGAAATGGCGCAGGCGCCAACCCTGAGCAAGGGCTTTGACACGTTCAGCCACACCATCCGCATCATCCTCCCCGACTCCATCCGAAGCACCATCAGGGACTATTTCAACCACGATGAAACCGAGCCCTGTCCTGCAGCAGAGGTGGAAGCAGTGGAGAAGGAACTCCTCCGGAGCAGGGTGGAGTGGCTCAGGAGCCAGCCTCTGGCAGAGGTGGCCGCAGAGGAGCGTGACACAGCAGTGTTTGCAGAAGAGACATTTGTCTAAGGCAATGGATGTGGAGGAACTAAATACTATTTTGTGTATGTGCAACAGAAAATATTCTGTAATATATGATCAGGGTGTGAAGAATTTAGCAGGCTGCATGGGGCAACAAGTGTAAAGTGACACTAATGTGTATGTAATGATGGGGTTCAATACTCATTTTGGTGGGAGGTGGGGGGGCTGTTCTTGCGTTTTCTTTATGCCCTTTTCAGATGGAAGAGACTTCACTGGGTGGGTGTGGAGTGAATACCACCAGACTCTCCCTGTCCTAGTATTAGCTGACCTGTACAGGGCCTGACTCTATTTCTTTTTTTATAGCGGGAAAAGAGAAACTTTGTTTTATTTTCTCCAGTCATCTGCTGATGTGTGTGGATGACTGGACAACAGGGACAGCTAATGCTCCATAAGAATTAGTTAAAAATCTTTACACTTGCACAAAACCCACCATTATTCACTGTTCATCACAACCATTCATCCTTCACCTTCATTCCAGAAATCACTGCTGCTTCACTTGGCTCATCTGTTGTCAGCTCTGGTCTAGCTCAAAGCCCACATCCATTATTGGTTGAGGCTGGGTTCCAAAATCAGCAGCTGGAGCCCAGAGTCCAAAGTCCAGCCTTCACTGACAGATAGCATGTGTATCATTTTAAGCCCAAGATTGCTTTTTTCTGGAATTAACTATGCAGCGATTCTTTCTTCTCATACCTTCCCCAAAGTTAGCATTTGACAGGGACACAGTTGCTATAAAGGATTTTAGTACTGTCACTTGGACAGGGATGTGAATGTTCTTCTGTGTCTTCTGGGAGTAGCTAAGTAGCTAGGAGTTTCAGTCCTAGTGAAAGTTGACAATTTTCTGTCAATGCTGATGCCTCTTTCTAGAGGCAGTGTGGATGAGGCAACTGACCAAATTCCTAGTCATGCTGAGAGGGATTTGAGCAGGGCTTGGTTTTAGCATGAGGTCAAGGAGTTGTGGAAGTTGTCAGGAATGTTGTTGAGTAGATGCTAAAGCAAAGTCTCATGTGGCCAGAAAGCTGTCAGTCCATACACTGAAACTGTCCAGGCTTCATCACTGATGCTGGCTCAGAGAAACACTGACTTCCCACTCAGCAGTGTGTGGCCCTGTGTGCTCCAGCAGAATTAAGTGTGGGGAATTCCAGGCAGGGGTGTGCTAAGCAGGCTGCTGGACAACCAAAGAGATGCAGCCTGAAGCATCCCTCAAAGCCATGCTCAAAAGTGCCACAGATGTAAAGGGACTTGTTAGAGGGTTGTGACACTGCCAGCTGAGATCTAAAAAGATGCTGAGAGCACCACATCAGTTTGACAGGTTGTTTTAAGAAAACAGTGGGAAAAGTCTCAAAGGTTAAAAGGTTTGGGATGGTTCATTTGAAAGTTACAGGAGAGTTTTCTATGGTGGTATCTGTCAGAGAGACAATCCTTTTAGTCAGTGAACAGTGAATGGGTGAAGGAAAACAGAAATACATGAATTCTGATGACTGAGAGGTTGTGTTTGTGGAATAACTATCCCTGCAAGCTGCTGAGTATCTGCAAATAGCCAGAGCTGGAGCTGCATGACAGCTGCCATGGTTCAGTCCTTGCACAGAGGGGAAAGCCACCTCTGTAAAATTATCAAGTGTCAGATCCCTCTGCTCATCTGCCATGTGCCTATGAGGGTCAGTGACAGGAACCTAGCCCAGCACTCCAAATTCACATCATCAAATACTAGGGCAAGGGAACCAGGGGGAAGCCCAGAGCCCACTTTCCAAGGTGTATACAGTTTGTTTTGTTAGATGAAGGGTGTTTAACTATCAGATGTGGCACTCTGTCCCAGATCACCTTTGTGGCCCTTGTATAATGAAAGGTGTATATAATCATAATATGACTCCACCACCATAATTTTCCTCACACATGAACAAGGCATCCACAGTCTTTTTTTCCAGAGCTACAGTTGTAACTGTTTTAATAAAAGACACATGAGTTGTCGTTGTGGTGTTGTCACCTTTTGTTCCCTTGCTCTTGCTCCCCTCTCCCTCATGTCAGGGTGGTGGCATTTGCACTGAACTGCTGTGAAACACACTCACCTCCAGCCCAGGTCTGCCAGGCTGGCCACGCTGGCAAGAAGCCTTCTGCCAGCACAGCAGTCCAGGTATTACTCTTGTCTTGTCAAGAAGGTGAAACAGCACTAAATATTATAAGAAAAGCATGTCTGTTCTTGTAGAAGAGATTATTCTGTATTCTAAACATACTAACAGATTGTAAACTCAGTGGCTGGACTCGGGTGAGACAAAGGGAACCTAACCAAGTGCAGAGTAAGAGCTTACAATTTGCATCACCTGAAAGGATCACAAGAAACTTAGATTCGTTTAGAGAAACACTGGGAGAGGCAGGGAAAAACACAGTTTCCCTTGCCTCATCTTAGGCTGCCTAATGTGGACACAGTTCCCTGGATAGCTGCTCTAAGCCAGGTCTGTATTATAGCATTTTTCTTTATTTTAAACAAAACAAAATCCTGCAAAACATAGCACAAAACAGTGTGCACAAAAACCAAATTTTTCTTGAAAATTTGCAGCCCTTCTTTTCCATGAGACAGACAATAATACAACTCAGAGACCAATCTTGAAAATGTTCCATAGACTCCAGCTTGCTCGTAACAAGTAATAAATACACAGACACTTGGTTGGCTTTCTGCCCCAGGAAGGCCACATTTTCCCTTAATGTATAGCCCTGAGATGCAAACAAGCTTCCATTCTTTCTCTGCCCTTTTTCAGTTCATTTAGACCATGCTGGCCTGTCATATACTCAAAGTCCTCCTCACTGCCCCACTGGATGCAGGTTCTTAGGAAGTCATATTACATGGTCACCATCCAGGAAGCGAGGAGCCTTCAGGGCCTGCTCCCAATTTAGACCAAGGCCAAACAAGTCCAGCTCATCTGCCTTGAAGAGAAATGACTCATGCAGTTCAGCCTCATCTTATTTCTGCTCAGGATATATGATTTCTTTCCTTAGCCTGCAGGCTGACAGAAACATAACGGAAGTGCCTGAGGCAGCTGTAGTTTACTTTAAACTTTCCAATTCTATTTCTGATGTTTCAACTGTCAGGAAAGCCAGTCTTCCAAGACATAGTCTCTCTCATCCTTTGCAGGCAGCTCCTTTGTGCAGAGGCCTCTCCATTATCCCATGGGACCTTCAAGGGACACACAGCCCCACCAGAGCAACACGAGATACTTTGACTCTCTGCATTTCAACGCTAACAGTTTGTCCCAGAAATTCTTTCTTCAGAGGTCACCCACACTCTGAAGAGGAGCACAGCAGTTATTCAACCCTCCCAAGCCAGAAGCTGCTCTATCCCTTGCCATCCTGCCATGATGTGTGCAGAGAGCAGACACCTTCCAGCAGCAGCTGGGGTCCAGCTTCAAGCTCACAAGGTGGGGACTGAGGAGTGGGACTGCAAAGCTCCAGATCACATTGGCTTTGCAAGTGGCAGCATCAGGAGGGGGAGAGACTTGAAGTGCTACTGAAGGTGATGGCTTAACTGCTTTATTTTAATCCATATTTTTTCTCTGCTTTTTTACAGTAAACCTGGGACAACTTGGAGGAGAAGAGGTTTGGGAGAAACAGGCACATGCTGGAAGACTTTTCTAATGTATGACAAAGCAGAGGGCTACCCTGTCACATGCCAGTCACAAGCCTGAAGCATTAGTACATCACCAAATCCGTGGTCCCCAAACAGAACTGTCACCCTGCAAAAATCCACCCTGCTGCCATCACCTCTCACAGCACATGGTTCTGGCTCGTGCCAGGAAATCCTTCCTGCAGGTATCCTTCTGCTAAGGATAAAACTGACATGGATAAACACTTGAACCGATTGTTGCACGAAGCAAAAATCTCGATCGGAGAGGAAGACAAAGGCTGTTAACCTGTTCACAGGGTGTCACTCATCACCTGAGTGAGATCCCATCATCACGCCAGGCGTGGCAGGGCTGGTGTCAGCAGGAGGAAGGCACGGAAGTGCACAGAGACCATCAGACACAGATGGCAATTGTGGCTTCCCGAGACAGGCCCAGGCACGGGTCCGTGCGGGATGAAGGAGGGACGGGCAGGGCGCAGCGGCCCCGCCGCCACTGCGGCCTCCTCCTCCTCCTCACCCTCACCCTCACCCTCACCCTCGCCCTCAGAGCCGCCCCGCGAGCGCCCCCTGGCGCCACTGCAGCCCCCGCGGCCTAGGCCCCAAGGTCACACCGAAATGACATAAATCACAGAATTGTGGAATCGCAGAATATCCTGAGCTGGAAGGGACCCTTCAGGATCATCCAACTCCCAGGCTCTGTGCAGGGCATTCCAAGAATCCCACCATGTGCCCAGGAGTATTGTCCAAATGATTCTTAACTCAGACATGCTGCTGCCCTGGGATCCTGTTCCACTGCCCAAACACCCTCTGGGTAAAGAACCTTTTCCTGAGATCTAACCTAAACTTCCCCTGACTCAGCTCCCTGCTATTTTCTTGAGTCCTGTCGCTGGTCACGAGAGTGAAGAGATTGGTACCTGCCCCTCTCCTTCCCCCCATGAAGATGCTGAAGACCACAACAAGGTCTGACCTTGGTCTCCCCCTCTCCAGGCTGAATAAACCGAGTGACCTCAGCTCCTCCTCATAAGGCTTCCCCTCCAGACCTTTCATCATCCTCACAATCCTGCTCTGGACCCTCTCTAGCAGAATAATAAATAATAAAGTCTTTTTTATATTCAATGCCCAACAGTGTTGAATACAGCAGGACAATCACCTCCTTTGATGAGCTGGCAGTGCTGTGCTTAATGCAGCCAACCAAATTTCCTTCCAACTCATTCTATT
Source organism: Cyanistes caeruleus (assembly GCF_971803275.1). NCBI lineage: Eukaryota > Metazoa > Chordata > Aves > Passeriformes > Paridae > Cyanistes > Cyanistes caeruleus. The sequence goes on along the minus strand of NC_141714.1, from coordinate 14,090,668 downwards.
CCAGCCTGGCTCATGGTACCAGAACAGTGCATCTTGTAGGTCTAAAAGGCTCATTATAAGAATTTTATTTGACGTGGGGGATAGTACAGCAATAAGAAAATTTAACATTTGAAAGTGGCTGCTCCCAGAACAGAACAATTCAGGCACCTAAAACATCTCAAGCTTGTAGAAGTGGTTACTGCTTACAGGAACTGTCAGCACACTAATGTCCTCAGTATGCTCTTGCTGGCCAAACTGAAGTCACCCATATCATCCAGCCCATCACTGACCTGCAAATAGCAATCTCTTCCTAATCTTCCCAAACTGGAAAAGTCTGCTCCACCTTTAAAGAGTTCAGCCTTGCAAAATTCTCAGCAGTTCCTCAGAATAGCAGAATTCTTAAATTTCAAAGGAGAAAGTGAGTCACATACAGCAGAGGTATTTACTGACACCCACCCAGGGAAATATAAAGCCATACACTTTAATCCAATTGTGTTCAGCAGAGCATTTAAGCACTTAAAATACCTATTAAGCATGATGCCTTGTTTAAATAAGAGATTTTCCAAACACACCTTTTATAGTGAATCAGACCTTTATGGCCTACTGCAAGCCAGCCACAAAAAGCAAGAGTGCCAACCAAAAGCTAAGTACGCTGCCACACCTAAATGAGAATGTAAGCTGTGCAGCAATCGTTTCCAGTTACTGTTTGCTTTGCTTTCCAACCTCCTGCTGCTTCCTGATGTCTGACACATCCATGGGGACCTTCACTGTCAGACCATCCATCGACTTCTTAACGCACACCTGGCAGCCAAGGCGCGATCTGAGAAGAAAACAAGAAGTGAGGCTCCTCTGTTCCCAAATTAAAGGGAGAAATTCCCCACCCACACTGGGATGTCTGGTTCAGGATGGAGTTTTCACTAAAACTCCTTTTAATGATCTGCTGTGCCTCAAGAGAAAGCAGCTCTCAAGGCTATATACAGAACTTATTATAACTATTATATTATAATATACTATAACTATAATACAGAACAAGCCCCATCCCCTTGGAAAGAAGTGCTGCATGGTGAGAATCTGCCTTAGAGGCCTGAGGATCTGCTGCAATCAGCAGGGAGGCTTACGTGTCAGTGAGTCCATATGCCAAGTCCAGCATGTCCAGCTCTTCATCTGAGATGGCATCAAGCTTTTGGAAGGTGTTCTTGTCAAAGATGAGGTGACAGGTAGAGCAGGCTAATGTCCCTTCACAGGCACCTGGTGGAATAACAAGGGAATGACACCAAATCAGGAAAAATAAGGGGGTGAGAGACCATCTTTAGGAACAACATGAGAAAAGGCACTTTAAAAGATCTCAAGCATGTCAAAAGAGATGCTAGGAAACACAACAGATGTATGTAGTTTCCAGCCTGCCTCTTCTCTGGGAGAATCACCATCAGTTTTCAAATTTTTACATCAGCTCTATGCAGCCAAAAGCACTGACAGAGGCTGCTGGAATGCCAGTGGTGACTCTGTGAGGTTACATTGCCATCTCAGCATGGTGAGCCACCCAGCAAGCAGCTGGTGGAGAAGGGAAGGTTGTTTATGGTCTTAGAAAATAGTGGCATATGTACTGGCCCTAACAGCACATGTAGGTATCCTGCTGCAACACCTACCAAATCCATCAATGGCCAAGTTGTGATTGACTACCACTTCCAGCAAAGTCTCCCCTTCTTTGGCTGTGGTTGTAAGTCGCTCTCCATCCCGATTTATAAAATGCACTGTCACCCGATCCTCAGAGCTGTAAGACAAATTTGCAAAAGTCAGGAGTCCACCCTTTTCTGCACATCCACAATCGAGGTATTTGTCTGAGTGCTAGAGACATGGCACTTAGAGGGAAATGTGCATGCAAACACTTTCTCAAAGGATTATGCTATGCACATGGGAAAAAATTCAAATTATCCATTCTCAGTGTCAGATAAATCTGAGTTGCCCCAAAATATTTCCCGTTTTATCAGATGGCCCAGAGAATAAATGTCTGTCTGTACACAAACAAGTACAGGTGCTCTGCATGTGCTACCCCTGCTTGGGCTGGCTGGTAGGGGGAACAGATGTAGGGAGACAGAGCATTTGCAAGTCCCAGGCCTGGGATGTTAATCCTGGGTAGAGTGATGCAATAACAAGCAAATTGCTCAGGATCAAATACTAATCCAGCAAGAAGGGCTGTTGTCATTCATGTTTTGCTTCCCCTTCCAAGGGGATTACTTGATGATTGTTCCTTTTCTGCTGCTTTTTTGTTCCATGAACTGCCCATTCCTTTCCTTAACTCCATCACAGTGAGCTTTCTTGTGGTGAGACACGCCCAGCCCCAGCTTACAGAGCTACTGGGCTGAGTAACTGCCTCTGAACTGATGTGATCCACGCTCAGGAAAAATTGCTAGTTATTTTGACAGCCTGCAAGATTTAATCTGGCCAAGAGTTATGAACATGGCCATCAGCTTCTCTTAATGATAACTTCCAGAAAGGGCATCTAAAAATGAGAGGGGAAACAGCATCCAGTTCATCTCCTCCTGACCAGGCTCTCACACCAATCTGGAGAAGGCTGCTACTTTGACAGCAGTGTTTAGGATTTCTTACCAATACAGTATATTCTGAGACTTGTATTTGGCAGAGAAAGCACATGAGCAAGCACTGTTTTTTTTTTTCTTAGTGTACGTACCAAATGCTCATTTAGATAAAGGAGGTTCCTGTTACCCAAAGGTCCCACCTCCTGTGCTGAAAGAAGGCAGCACCCTGGAGGTAGGTGGGCCTTTTGTCCAGTAACTCTCAGTGTAGCCCAAGTGCCCATCATCCCAAAGCCCAGGGCATTCTCCACTGGCAGAAGCTTCTCTTTCATCAGGCTGACAACATACACCACAGTTTCCTTCAATAAAGACACCTACAGATATTTCTAAATACACAATTTAAAGACTAGTTCTCAATTGTCAAAACAGACTAAAATAATCTGCCTCATTTTTGATGCATCAGAGTAATTTATTCCATTTGTGTGGCAAATAGGCATGTTTCCAGACAATGTTTGGTTTATGTTTATGGGTGAAATAATTTGTTACGCAACAGAAATGGTAGAGTGATAAATTCCATTTAGTGCTGCAACCAAATGGATTTTTAGGCTGAGTAATGAGAGATGACCACCTGCAGAGACTGCTGGATCCAAAAATCCCCAAAGCTGTCGGCACATTTATTCTCAGAAAACTTAATTCCTGTTATCCTTGAGGCACCTAGAGCTTTAGCCAACATTAATTGCAGGAGAATCTCTGCACCAACCTCACACAAATCTAGTTCCCTGCAGTTCCTCTGAGTTCAAAGCTGGCTTTGGCTGCTGCTCTCAGTTATGTGGGACCCAAGACAGCCAAGCTGTAGCCAGGGACAGCACTCAGAGTATCCTGTTAGGTACAAGGAAGGACAGATGCTATCTGCATGACTCTGGATAAGCCTGGCTGCAGAATTCACTCTTCTCAAGAGCAGGGATGATGCCAAACACTCCTGACCATGATGCAGAGAGCACCTTCAAGCAGCTTCCCTCTATACTGGCTGAAGGGAGTATTTAAGGTATTTGGCTGTGTTCTGAGGATTGGTGCCTCTGTTGAGAGATAAACCCAGTCTGATGACTCCTTGTTTTTTACTGTTCAGTTCAGTAACTGACTTGCATACTGGTCTCATTGTCTTTATATCACTCAAATCAGAGCAAGGCTGCTCAAGTGTCCTCTGAAAGACACCTGCTTTGGGTAGCCAAAGCTGGAAACAAAGTCTTCATATTTTTATTTTCTTTACTTTTGAATTTGTTTATTGGTGTTTTTGAAAGAGTGAAAAAATTCCTTTCACATTTTGTGAAGTAATTTTGAACCAGGATTGAAAAAAAAAACCACACCAAAAACCACCAAAATTGGTTATATTAAATTTTGCTTCATTTAGCATCAACTAATAGTTTTACAATGGCATTACTGTCACAGGATACGTGGTCAGAGGCTTGTAAAGATCTTACCAGGATATGATAAATTCAACACTGCAAAATCAGTGTATGCCAATTGATTATTCCCTTTTAAAAAATAAAATCTCAAACCTTTTGTGACACAGGAAAGTGGTGAAGGAGGTTCCAAGAAAGTAGTTCTTCCCCCAACAATGTTTTCCCTAAAAGATATTTTCCAAGGCCATACAAACCAGCAAGATGCCTACAAGTACTGCCAGAGATAATTTCACAAGCAACAAACCAATTAGAAAAAAATCCCATTGATAATGAGTCTTCATAAATCCCACCAAGCAGGGTTATCACTGTGACTTTTCTCTAAGGTCAGATAGCAAAATAGCTTATTGTGTTTTCTGCAATGTTGGTTGGCTCTCTCTCCCTGCCTAGCATTACAGTCTGGCCCAGATTATATTGGTCTAGGAGATTCACAAATTACATTTATTTTATCTTCTCTTCCTGAACTATCCCTGAAGCAGAGAGAGGAAAGGCTGGCAGGGAGCCTGCAGTAGTTCCTGCTGTGGAAATGGGCCAAAAAACTCTTGTGCCTCTTTGTCACCTTCACCAGATGGATCCCAGCTGTTAGCTGTGGCCCCCACAGCTCTGGAGGCAGGACTAGCACTTCTGACAGGTCCCCAAAGCTCCAGGGACAGGAAGCAGCACCTCTGAGGCTGGGTCCTGGCACCATCTTCCTCCCATCAGTGTCTGCTCACCTAAGGTGGTCTCGTCCCCCACATCCCACGGGCCAGGGCTTCGCTGGCCTCTCTCCTCTTCCTGTCTCAGGGCAGGGCAGAGGTGCGTTCCCATCCCTCTGGACTCAGCAATGTAGCGTTTGACTCACCTTGATTCCCCAGGGGCATCCTGGGACCCATGTGTGGAGCTGAAGCCTCTTTCTGGCCACCACTTTGCTGGGCTGTGGTGCTGCTCAGTCACACCACAGAGAAAAATGAAGCGAATTTTGCTCGCGTTCAGTCCCCTCCGCAAGGGCTGCATGAGCCCCAAGATGCCGTGAGCCATCCTGCTGCTGTGGGTGCTGCTCCGTGTCCCCCGAGCTGTCCTTTGATGCAAGGACAGCTTGATTAGGGACTTATACATACAGCTGGGGAGGATGGGGGGGAAGGAAAGGAAAAAAAAAAAGAAAATAGTAGGACAGCCTCCCTGGGGGTGGAGGGAGGGAGGAGGGAAGGGAAGCAGGAAGGAAGGATGGACAAAGGGATTGTGCTTGGATCTTGCTGCAGTCCAGCCCATCAGGGCATGGGAATTGGTTGAAGCACAGGAACATGTGAATCACCTCCACATGCCAGTTTCTGAGCAATGTTCACTTTGTTCTCCCTACAGACTTCCCTTTTAGGAGCCACAACTAAATCAAATTTCAGGAGATATATTCATTGTGATGTCTAATCATACAAGGAGTTGCAAGTTGAGGACTGGGAGAACAGAGAGGCAGGAGCGCTGATGACTGCTGCCTTGAGGAGAGGGGACGCAGTTCCTACAGCAACAGAGTGAAAGCAAAACACAGGAATTCTTCTCTTGACAAGATGGCATCCAGCCACATCATTGCCTTACCCAAAACTGCAGGCTTCCATCTCTAAAATGTGAATATTCACTTACTTCACATGATGGTGATGAGAAGCAGCCACACTTAGCTTATTTGCTAAACTCTCTGCTGAAAAGTACCATAAAGGTGCAGATAACTGTCATTCATTTCATTCTAACTGATAATCCACGCTACTAAGCTTTGAAGCCTTGGAGAAGAAAACTCTTTATTCTCAGAAACACATTTGTTGGTTTAGTCTACCCTCCTCTACAGGGTAAATCAATATGAATCCAAGGGCCAAAAATATAACAAAAGACAGTTTCAGTTCCTGGTTTCTGTTAGTTCTTAACTCAAGAGCCTGAATGGTTCCTTCCACCAAATTAACAGCTCACCATTTGGTAGGATATCTGCTATTACCAAGTTTTATTAATGCAGTAACATATTTGGTAGCCATTATAAGCAAAATATGTTGATACTGAACTCTCTAATCCATCTGTACAGGGGAAAAATGACAGCATAAGATAGAAAATGTCTGCCTCAAAACACACACAGTGTGCTGGATTCATAGTTCTGAAGATAACCAGAACATTTTGGCTTTTTGCCCCAAAATGAAAATTTTCCTCCCAAAGCTTTCAGGTTGGAAGGGTTGGAAAGGGGTCCTTAAACTTTCTGAAAAAAGCATCAATGATATTAAGGAATGCAAGTATTTTCCATAAGCTGGGAAAGAAATATATTCTTCAGTTCAAAGGCAAGAGTTCAAGCATTCAAACACACCCCTCAGACAGCTCCAGTGGAAACAAATGCATGGTCAATGCATAAAGGATTAAAAACAAAAAAAATTCTCAGGTCAACTTTTTCAGGTGGTTTGCTCTCTCCTACAAGCTGCCCCAAATGCTTCAGTCTTCAAAGCCAAATTCTTGAGCTCCATCTCACCCCAAACTTAAAACCACTCTGTGCAGCCTCTGCAGCTGAGAGACTGGCCGGTTCTGCCCTTGCTTTTCAGGCCCTACAGAGGCAGAAGACAGCCCAGTTCCATCTCTCAGCCATTTTCACAGCAAGAAAGCAAGGCTTGCCATGAGAGACACAAGGAGAGGGGCCACAGCACATACAAACCACAAAGCATCTTATCTCTCCAGCAAACCTTGAGTTGAGAGAGATACATGAGATATATGCACAGCAGTTTTCACAGCAAGGACGTTTGTGTGTTTGTCTGGCACTGACTCCTCTCCCTACCAGGAACTCAGAGCACAGCAAGAGACAGGTCAATGTCACCTCATGGAAGAGAGAGAAGTCAGGGATATGAGGAGCAGCAAAGGGGACAACTGCTCCCTGGTGAAAGCAAAACAATTCTGCTGAGGCAGGAGAGATTCAGGCCCTTACATGTTTTGAATAGTCTGTTTTAAGGTCTTTGAAATACTGAGAAAAGACAGAAGCAAAATCTCCTTTTCAGAATAAATCATTGTTCATTTAGCCAAGGCCACAAAAATAGAAAGCTTTGCAAATAACCACCCCTCCCACAAAAAAAATGCAAAACCAGCCAACAAAAAACCCAAACCAACCAACCAACCAAGAAAAAATACCACTGCTTAAAAAAAAACCCAAAAAACACCTCAAGATTTTGCTTCACAGGTCAGCAGGTATTTTATGAGCAGGCCAGACACAGCTGAAAAGAATCTTTAGCTCTGTTTCAAATATGGTTTGGCAGAAACCAACTTCCCAGCAGTTCACATAGGCACATTGCCCCCCACCTCCCCACACTCTGTCAGTGCAGTGGCTATACCCACACATCCAGTCATCTGTTGGCACATGCTGGTAAGGAAGTGGTTTTCTAGCTTGAAATACATCCTCCAATATCTTCTGTACCACACACCAAACGATGTGGTCCTCCCTCTCCCCTGTCTAGGGACTCTCATGCAAATATCCAAAACACCTATGAGCTGCCATTAACTCCATCTCAGCCCCAATTTCTGCACAAGGAAGTAAACACTGAAATCAGCACTGGCCTATTCCAACCAGAAGTTACAAAACACCTTTGCAGCCCTCCACAGCTGAGAAGCATACTTGGATTTTTGAGATACCCAACCCAGCTCCTCTGACCACTGCTAGTTTCTTGCCAGCAGCAGAGCTGCCCTGGCTCAGTCACTGCCCATGCTATTCAGGTGCAGATAGTCCTATGGGGGAAGTCTCAGGGACTGTAGTCAGAGCAGCAGGCACACAGACCCAAGAATAATGAAGATTTCCAGAAGCCAGCCTTCATTCATTGGAAAAGCAAGAATAACTTACCCCTCCCCTCCTACCAAGCTCACTGCCTCACAAACACTCCTGTAGGGAAGCAGGTATGGGCTGCTTGCTGACACAGAACTAAAGCACTGAGCAAAACTAAAATTCACCTTTCCCACTGTCACTTTAAAAAACCATTAACCACCTTTCCTGTTCCAGAGCAAGTTGCTAATAAAAGCAAACAGAACAACTTGTACTGGTTTGACTTTTTGCAAGCCTGCAAGCCCAGACAGAGAGTGTTTCTGCTGCCTCAAAAGAGATGCACTGAGCATAGATCCAGGACAAAGTGCACACACCAAGTGAGCTCAAGTCACAGATACTGCCTCAGAGGTTGGGGCCTGGGGAGAGGACTGTAAATGTGCCTCAGTTTCTACATCTCCCAGACAGGACTGTTTGCACCATTCTAACTTTCCCTAGAGATTCAGCAACCTTCTGAGAATAGCACAAACAAAAGGAGCAAGGACCATATTGTCACCACTGGAAGCAGGAGGGCAGACATGCAATCAGAGATGGGCTGACACTGCAACAAGAAAGCACAATGAATTCACAACAGGGCTTCTGGACAGCAGCCACTTCTGACAATGCAGCTGCTGCCTGGCTGGGTGAAGGCCACTAAGAAATTACAGTGCCCCAGCCAAGACCTTCACTCGCACATGCTTCTCCTTCAAGCATCCAGTCAAGGATGCTTCAAAGATGGATGGGAGTGCAATACTGCTGCATGTGGGGTATAGACAGCCTTCACCTTAACCTCCCAGCTCAAGAGCTGTTTATTTCACACCCCTTCAGTCAAACTTGTTGACTCAGACCAGCCTGCATTTTGTTAAAGGATGATGCACAACCACAGGCTATAGCAATCATGGGGGCTTGTAATTTTTAAATTAGCTCTGCTCACCAGAAAGATGTTTATTAATACCTGCTCTGAGCAAGTGCATTCTTACCAGAAGCTGAAGGTACAGTCTCCTGCCCCTACAAGCATCCAGTATTACTTTTTGCAGTTTCAGCACTACTTTTTCTCTAATATCTCCTCATCTTTCTTCCACTTTTCACTATATCACTCATCCTGACACCTGTCCTGAAAAGCTTCATCTTGGAATTGCTAGTAATGTTTAGAGACCCATCACCTGGAGCTGGATACTCATGTAGGCATGGTTCAGACACAGGAGCCTGCTCCTTTGTCTACAAACTGCATTTGGAACAGCAAACCTGCAAGGCAAAAGCCAGCCTCAGCCTAGCATTTCATACATTGAGGCCCAGACCATTTTTTACAGAATGCATTGGGTTGGAAGGGGTAAAGATCATTTAGTTCCAATCCCCTGACCATGGGCAAGGATGCCACCCACCAGACCAGGTTGCTCAGGGCCTCACCCAACCTGGCCTTGAACATTTCCAGGGATGGAGCATTTTTCTTACAGAAATTATTTTTCTACAAGGGAGACATTAACATCACATGTGGCATCAATTTGCATATGGGCATGCAACAGTTATGGGTTGACATCAGTCACAGAGGAATTCTGTTCTCTGCCAGTTGTCACATGCTCTGAGATTAAATGCCCTGCTGTAAGACATTTAAACTACATAGCCAAGATTGAGTTATGCACAGCTGCAAAGCTGGCAGGGAACAGAAGAGTCATACTGATGGTACAGGGCAAACAAGCCATGCCTCAGGTGCTCTCTGCTTTCTCACTTGCAGTCTGACTTTGTGGGTGCTCAAGCAGCTGCCATACAAATGCCTATAATTATCATACCTTACTCTGTACATTGTACTACCAACCTTGGGATGCTGGAAAAATGCTTGTGCTTTCCTTCAAACATATTATCTTGAGCAAGAAACTAATAAGCTGTTTATCAACCTAGCAAAATCCCTACAGGGCTTGTCTGCATCAAAACAAATCAGAATTTGAAGACCATGCCCTTGCAATTCCCTGCTTTAGAAAGAACAAACAAGAGAAGGAGGAAGCAATCAGTCTTACTTCTGCAGTTACTTTGTCCTACTTGGACTCAGTGCATCTCAGGCCAAATGCATAAGTCTACCAAACAGATTGAACTTAATGAGTATTTTATTCTACGGAGTAACTTTGGCTTTTCTTTAGAGTTCTTAATAAATTGCACTGCTTAATAAAACAACATTGCAAAAAGATGGTGTTTATAGACCCCCCAGCCTTCTGAGAGCCTTTCATGCTCTAGTCTGCCCCATCCCACAGCCAAAAATAGCTGGGCCCCAAACATATGTAGATATAGTCTAAACTGGATCTGAAACATCCCAGACAGACTAGCAAATCCAACAGAAGCTGCCTACAAAAATTAGAAGTTTAATGCAAATTTCTGATCCTAAACTACAGAATGCCTTACAACAAACTAGAATAGGGTGGTGAGAATTTTTTTTAACATGGTCCTGTACAGAAGCAGCCCTCAGCCTTTAATGCTCTACACTTCCATTTCTTCAAAGACAAACTGAATATAGATATACCTAAATTGAGAATTACTAAGCCTCAGGCCTCTAAGGTAACAGCCACTGAGAAGCAAGGGCACTAGAAACAGCAGGAACAGGATCAACCTTTCCAGAACAGTGCAACCTTCAACTGAAAGCTGCTGTAGCATTAAAGGAGATAAGCAATTGGTTGAGTGCTCAGGTTTTTTGAATCCTGGCAGGAAGGAACAAAAAAAACCACTCACCTGTAGAAACTGAATCCAAGCCATGCCTGGTGGGGATTGCAGAAGCCTCTATTGCTCAACACATCATGTTTTGTTGATAGAGAAGTTCAGGTCTCTTCCCCAGCACCAGATCTCTGAGCACTAACGAGTTCCAATAAAGTCTCCCCTTATTCTGCAGTGCAGCAACGATTAGGCAGAGGTTCTGTGAGGTCCCTCTTCACAACCACAAAGAAAGCAGCTGCAAATAAAGATCACACAGTCAATTAGCAGGAAGGTGGCAGCAGCCACTCATCCCTTCTGGGACCCATCCATGGGGAAACAGGTAGAGACAGCCACAGCAAGGCAGCCGTGAAGGAAACTGTGCCAAAATGCCCAGTACAGGCTGATGGCAGTACAGACTTGGCAGGGTGTCCATGCAAGCAGCAGCACCAAGGCCCAGCCACCCTCTCCAGACTAACCTGGATGCACACAGGCCTGGGCTCAGCCCAGCAGGAGCTCACCCACAGCAGCTCCATCCCCTCCGTCTGGCCAGTCCATTTGCAAGTTGAACATTTATACTCAGTGCCTCCACAAAGAAGTGTCAGTTCCAGTACTGTTTCCAGCTGGATGGCTGGGGAGGGGGAAAGGGCTGTTACTGAAGCAGTTCCTTTTCAGAGTGCAAGGAAGATCTCCTTACTTGCAGGGGAGTTCCCAGGCTGACCTCTGGGCACCACAAGGTGGATCTGCTCAGCTATGAGACACAGCACTGCATTTAAAGCAAACCTTAAGTAACCAGCCAGACACAATCTGCTGAATTTCTCTGAACTTTATTGGCACTTCAGGAAGAACAAGGTATGGATTTTAACAACTCCTCTGAACAAAAAAAATGTGTCTTAATCAAGGTTCTCTCTGTAGATAATCACATGGACCCATGAATTACTCCACAACCTTAAGGAATTGATGTTTTATTATAATCCAGTAAAACAACTGGTCAAAAACCTTCAACATAATTTACAGCAACAAAAAATAAAACAAGAAAAAATAAGCCAGGCAACATGTGATAAAGTATTTCCCTCCCCCCACCCCCAAGAGGAGTAGTTATCCAATTAAACTGGAACAAGAAGAGGAAGAACAATTCACTGTATTCTAACAAATAAAAAATGTGTCTACAAATCTCACCATAATACTGAAAGCTTCTTACATTAGTTTTCTTGCAAAATATCATCTTTATAATACAGTATACATTTCCAAGGGAACGAGAACCATAAACATACCCTCCATCCCTTGACTAATATTTTCTAATTGTGCATAGCTAGAAATATTGAAATCAAATATCATTAGATACCACTGGAATATAATACTGGTTAAAAAGAAGGCAGGGCTGAAACAACTACAAAGAGTTAGGTGGACTCACTGGCACAAGCCGTTCTATTCCTTTATTGGACCATGTGGAATTAGAACGTTTAAAAAAACCATATAAACAGAAGTCATGCCAACATCATAACACATGAGAGCTCAGCAGTGTTGTGTGACCCATCAAAGCAGAAAAGGTTTACTGGTTTATCATTTGAACACATATTCCAGGCACCATACATCAGCTTGTTAGGAAATTATTAAAATATTAGATAGGCTTTTCTCCCCTCAAATGCATCAATAGTTGCCATGGACAGAGCAGAAGTGCTGAGAACCAGCTTTAAAGCACCAAAACAGAAGTTTAAAGGTTGTCTGTTCCCCAGTAATGAGACTCACACAGAGCCAATGCCAATCACCTTCAGTACAGAAATACACAAATACATTCTGACAAATTTAACTGCAATCTTTCATTTGTGACTTCCATGGTACTGAGGCATATTTTTCTTGGTCTTGCCATGTCATGTGTCCCCCAAAAGCACTCTGTGTCCAGGGGAGAGAAGGGGACACTCACATGACACACCTGGATGTTTAAGAACATAGGTTGGCATGTTGCTTCTAACAGAGGTTGGCTGGTATTTGTATGAATCTCCACACAGACTTGCATTGCTTTCAAAAAATAAAGTAACACAGAACTGGTGAGGTTGTTTCCAGCCACCCAAGGAATTCTTGGGGAAATACTGCAGTTTGTTAACACTATCATGAACATTTATTGTTTGGCACAGTCCCCCCTTTTGCCCTTTTTCATACACCAGGGAGCTGAAAATGCTGCAGTTTTCAGATGTTTTCCTTCTATCACCATTACCAGTAACATCATACCAAGGGAGAATCAACAAAACTGAGCAAGTGACAAAACTTGGGATTATGCTAGGCAAGAAAATAAATCCCAGGCTAGCCTAATGACTTCCTATAGGGACAGGCTAATCCAAGGAGGGCAAAACAAAGGAGGACTTCACTTTATGTGGGACCCATTTTTAAGATGACTCTCCTGAAGGTTAACTGTTCATTTTATGAGGGATCAAGGCAACATTCAATACAACCCTGAGCATACATGGCTATTTCCTCCACAGAAATGGTAGGGAGGATTCTTGGTAGCTACAGCATGGACAGCTTGGATGACAGCTTGGAGGTGATGGTTATTACCATAACTGGCACAAGCAGCTCTCAGGACCAGTCTCACAACCATTTGTATCCCATTTCTAAGAGAAAGCCTTCTGTTCTCAAAGCTACAAAAGGCCAAAGCATCCTTCTGGGGAAGGAAAAGCACTTTAGCCAGGGATGTGGTAGACTGCTAGTGAGGACTAAGAAAGCAATTGGACAAGTGCCTCAGGATCCTCTCCCCTCAAATGCTGCTTGAAGCCAGGAAGACAGATGCAGTCTTGTACATGACCCAGATATGAAAGCAGTTTTTGGTCCCCAGCTGCTGATCACTTTTTATGATTGCATCTAGTTTAAACTAAAGGTATCTGAGCTACAGTAGATCTATACACAGTCATAAGGCACCAAGGACTATGTGCTAAAAAGGCCTCTTATGAAAAAACCTGAAATCTTGTTCATGTAACTAGAAAAGTATCTATTCAGCAAGGGAAAATACAGCTACAATAATTTTTAGTCTTTTACATTTCTACCTCCCACTGTAGGTTTTCATTGGAAAACCAAAAAGGAAGGCAGTGTACTTTAGCTATCTCTGCCTCACTGGTTACATTGAAGTTGGACAAATGATAGTGAACAAAGCCATTGACCAGAGACAAAACCTCTGGAAAACAGAGAATTCAAGGCTTCAAACCACAGTGTATCAGTGGAAATATTCCAAAGGCCTCCTCATGATTAGGAAATTCAAAGCTCCATCATAAAACAACCAAAGGTAACACTAGCAGGAACACCACAGAATCTGTTTGGTCTGCTTATTTTTGTAGGACAAAAGCTTTGGTCTTTTAGAGAGAAAGTCCATATTTTACCTTCAATCCTTCTTCCTAAGATCCAGTCTCCCCTTTTTAACTACATGATTCAGACTCTGGGTTAAGTCAGAAATTCAGACCCTGGCTACTAAGTTTAATCCTGAAGCTTGCACAGTTAGTAGGAAGGCAGAGTGTCAGAGAGTCAGCTCTTGACTGTATATAACGCAGTACAAGTATCTGCTGGTCTCCCCACACGATGGGAGAAGACAGCAACACAGCCACCTCAGTGGGCAAACCCAGCACACTAAGACTTTACCCCAAGCCAAACAACTTCAGATTTGCCCCAATACATGTTTGCTTTCCCAAGCCACCCCAGGCAGACATAATTACTATTCTTTCTTCTGTCACTTAACTCCAGCATTTGCCCAAAACTTGATAAATAAGACCATGGTCACTCTTCTGTAGTGGTTCCAGCATAGCACGATTATGAGTGAATGATGGGAGAGGATGGGAAAGAGGGGAGAAGAGAGTGCAGGGCAGCAGGTGCAGGGGAGAGTTTACATGGACTCAAACTCATCAATGCGCTGCTTGGTGTTACCCTGCCGAATCTGACGGAGGGTCTTGTACTTGTCTCGGCCTAGGCGCATGTTCTCAGCGTGGATCATATCATTTGCTGTCTTCTTGGTTTCATCCCGAGCGTTTGCCAGCTCTGAGGAAAGAGCCTTTGGAGGAGGAGAAACAGACAGCAACAGGTTAGTACATGCCAGAGACTCAAAGCTGGACAAGAAGATTTCCTGCTGATCCTCCTAAAGATTCGGTATCTACAGAGACAGGAAACAGAAAAGCCCCAGTGTATTCTTCTGGGCAACCTGCTCTAGCTGACCTTGCTTGAGCAAGGAAGTGGGACTAGATGACTTCATGGAGGCCCCTCCATGAACCTAAACAGATCTATGATTTTGTGGAAGTTGTTAATATTTCTCCCTAACATTTGAAGGTAGAAAACATCAGGCAATCTGTCATGGCACCTATTGATCTTCATTTAGCACAGGTAAGAAAGATTGTCTCCAATGTCTGTACTTTAAAAGAACGGCCATGTGGAGGATCCCTGAAGACAGCAGAAGCATCTCGCAGAATTTGAGGAATTACTAGCTTTCCACTAAAAGAAACCTGCTGCAGAGGATGAAATGCACCTCTACCCCGCTGTGTGTAATCACCACAGTACAATACAGAATGAGCAAAGCTTGGTGCAGCACAGGCAGCACAATTAAATGCTTGGAATTGAACACCAGAACACTGGAGTTCCTCACAAGATGGTGCAGTAGTGCTGTCTCTGTGCTGAGCCCTAGTGGGTTACTCCAGGGTTTTGCAATGCAGAGTTTTGCAATGCAACCCAGACTCGACAGTTAGAGACAGCTTCTGGATAGGAATCAGACCAAATTCTTCAATTCTTTGCAGCCAGGGCTATGAACAGCTGTCAGGTGGCTGGCAATACTCACACAAAGAACACTACATCTGACACATGCTACTTGTTGGCACTGCTTCAAAATACTACACTGCTTCCAGTAAAATGGAAGTCAAGTGCCAGGAGACAAGATCTGCCTCTCTACTCAATGGTTAAGCAGCTATCTGGCACAATCATCCATCTTCCCCCCTCAATTTTTTTAAAATAACAGTAATACCTTCCAGCTGCAAGAAATGTTGAGAAAAGTAGAAGCTGCAGCCAGCCACACACACAATCTGCTGCCAGCTTCTTACCTTCAAGTGTTTCTGGACCCGCTCGTTCTTCTCTGCCTCAGTGGTGCGCTCCTCCTCACTGCGGTCCTTGATGGTGGCCTCTGACCGTAACTCAGCACTGGCTTCTGCTGCATTCTCATCCTGCTCATCATCATGCTCATTCTCAGAGTGCATGGGTTCAGTGACATGAGGGGTGCTCATGGCAGTCTTCAACTCCTCTTTGGTCTTCTCTAGGTCCTCCTGCACCCTCTGTGCCTGCAGTAGGATATGCCATAGTGAGTCAGTCGGTATAATCCTGATGAGACTTGTCACAGAAGCACCACTTGGTGCTTGTTACAGAAAACCTTGCACCTCTGAAGGGGAACATTCCCAAGCTACTCAATCACCATCATTTGCAAAATTTTCTGCTGGATAATACTTCAGAGGTTTGAAGAATGGCTACTGTTAATGGAAAATGGGCTACAGGTCTAATTAGTCAAAAATTGCTACATGAAGTTAGAATAAATCACCCATTCCATGGAGAAAACCAAAGCTGTGTATTTACAGTAGCCTCAAGCTTGCAAGCATAGAGTCTAGTGTGGAATCTAGTGCAGTAGTTTAGGTTACAACCCAGAACAAAGAACAATTCCACAAAAAGTATGCCATTTGCTCAGAATCTGCTTTACCTTATACTGCCACTCCTGGGCCTCGCTCTCCTTCTTCTGCCTGGCCAGCTCCAGCTGTGTGATCCTAGCTGTGAGTTCTGCCATCTCAGCAGCCTGCAGAAGAAAGGCTTTTAGTGGAAACAAAACCCAAGGTACTTGCTAAATGAAGCATTTAGTTCAAGTCTTGACTGAAAACACATCTTTTCAGTAAGAAGAAAACCTTCCTGTTAACTTCAGTTCCACCAGTATCTCCATGATGAAAGAGGAAATAAAGCTAAAAAAGTTTTGTATTTCATTGTTGGGGTTTTGTTTAGTTGTTGGGTTGGTTCTTTTTCCTTCTCCCCAGAACAGAGCTACAAAAATCAGTTGTTTGAGTCCAAACTAGGGAAAGCAACAATTTATCATTATCACATAGAAAAAAAGGCAAAAAGCAATATAAATCTACTGTACAAATACATTTGTATTTACATGTCTTTTCATCTAATTGAGGATAAAAATGAGAGGACTTATAAATATAGTGCTTCCTCCCTATATTCATAGCCTGGTTTGCCTCAAAAGCTTAGATGCATCACCTTTTACTGTTTTTCCTACTTGGTTTTCAGTTCACCAACTTACCAACTGTTCCTGGGTCTTTTGTTGATCATGGGATGCTCTCAACAAGGCCTCCTTTGCCTCTTCTGCTTCTCTACGTTCCTTAGCCAGTTTCTCTGCTTCCTCCTGAGCTCGTTTTCTCTCCTGTTCCAGCTCCAGAGCTCTGCGGGTCTGTTCTTCCAATTCTGAAAAATAAGGGAGCACATTTCAAGACAGATCAAGTAAAGAACAGCAGTAGAAGAGGAAAGTCTGTCTGGATAAGGGTTTTCCTTCAGAGACAACTAAAGGAGGAACACAAGCAAGTGTCCCCTTTCCTCTCCTTTACATTTTACCTGGAACTGTAAGACTAGAAGTCAGGCCCACCCATCCCAAATTTACATACCTAAAGGCAGGGAAGCAGTCAGTATTTTGCCTGGGACACACCACACTAACTCTAGCCAAGCAATTAATTAGTAAATCACCACAGCAATGGCTGGTGTGACCCCTGCTACACTTTTTGACTCCTTCCTCTACAGATATGCTGGGATAAAGCTTCCAACCAGCACAGGAACAATGGCAAGGTACTTCCTCTGCCCAGGGAAACATCTTGGCTGTTACTCATTTCTTTAATGCAAATCTTTTTTCAGCAACTGCATGTGGAGGGCTTACATTCAGCTTCAGAAGGCTAAACCAGTTAGCACACAACACTGGAGAGACAAATTACTCAGAGATGCTCATAGCTTTACTGTTTGAGCCCTTCTCACTCAAGACTATTCATCATCAAAGGAAACACTGAAAGATTTCCTACTACCTTGCTGAGCTTTCTTGGTTTGCTCCTCAATTTGCTTGAGTCTCTCCATCAGCTCCTCCTTCTCACGCTCAATCTTCTCCTTCTCCTTTTCTGCCAATTCCCTCTTCTTCTTCTCATTCTCCAGCAGGGCTCTGATGGAAGGAAGTCACAATGTAATTTCAAACCAGCTATCACCCAAATTGGAGCACTTCCTAGTAAACACACAAAAAGAGCACACACAAGATGTGCCCTACAGCATTCAGATAATGAGCTTTATTCTAAATGTACCCCTTTATAGAAGTGCAAAGATGAAAAGCTCTGGTGGCATTCATCTCAATAACAAGTTCATAACAGCAATGTTATAAGGGAAATCTCCACATTTCAAGGTCTGTATTAGTCCCATCAAATGGACAGACAAATCTTTAAGTCCAAGAAAGTAATGGGGAGTCACATTTGTGATGAGTACCATTACTATCAACCCATTAGACCTACTGAAGCAAAAAGGAACCTGCTCTACTTTTGGCTCAAGCAGATTAAGGTGCTTCCAGCCATTTATCTAGCACATGATGCTACTTATGCAGTGATTAGTCACACCCAGGTTACTGAGAACCCTACCAACCTCTCCATCTGTTTCTGATGTTTCTCTTCCCGAGCTTGTGCCTTCATCTGCTGCACCTCAATGGTGTCTGGTTTACGTCTGCGCATGTACAGCTCGTGGTTCCCCATGCAAAGTGCCAAGATTCGTTTGTTAATCCGTAACCGAGGGGCATAGAATACAAAGTCCTTGGGACAAGAAAAAGGCAACATTAGACCTGTTCCTTCAGCATTAGAAGCCCCTTGTGTATGCACTATGCTCCCAAGACCCCGAGCTTTTCAGAGTTGCCAGCCAGCTTTTCTTAATAACGACTAATTCACTGGTGATGGACACTTCTTTCTGGAGTGGATTTCAACCTGACAAACACACCCAGGGCAGGAGCACCCAATGGGTCATTGCAGCGTTCTGGGTTTCGCTGTAACACATCCCTAGCACCAAGCACACAGGGTCTTAGCATCACCATTTCATTACAAACACCAACAGGGCTGGTTTACCAGGCACACCGAGTCCCTGCCTTCTCCCACCTTCCTTCCCACTTCAGTAATCTGTACAATAGCCTGGCCAGCCACATTGAATGTAATGTCTTGGCTTATGCCAGAAAGGGTGTTAAATGTTACAATCAATGGATAAGTAACTTTGCTCTGTTAAAAAGGAGCAACAGCAGCAGGGAAATACTTTCAAGCAGCAATAGAACAAGAATGACCAGAAGAACAGAAGGTACTGGCTAGCACAGGAAATTATTAGGCCTTAAAGATGAAAGCAATTACATTCAATATAAATTTGCAAGGAAAAAAATTTCCAGCCTACCCTACAAAATGACCTAAAGCTTCTACTTTAAGTAAAGGAAAAACCTGCAAAGGATCATTGCACGTGCTATTAAAGCCAACAGGTTGCAAAGGAAGCATCCACAGCTAACAGAGGTACCTCAGACCCCTAACTGTATTCTCAGAGAATCTGAACAGTCTTAGGAGAATCAGAAACCCTAAAAAAAGAGCAGCTCCCTGCCACTGACCTTAAAAGCTTAAGCTTACATTAAATGTTTACCCTCTTAGCCACAAAAAAAAATCCTATCACTTGACTACCCTGAACAGGTCTCCCTGCTTACATCAGCATTAATGCTATTGATGAAAAGTTTCTGTGCAAAAAAACCCAAAAAAAACCCCAAAACCAAACCCACAGAAATTGTTCAGCTAAAAAGCTGAAGGTTTAATATATTAATATGAATCTTGCTTCTTACTGGTGCTTTCTTGTCGATAGGCTTTATGACAAATTTCTTGTCATTGAATGAGATATTTCTGATCTCACTCCAAGGGAATCCAATTTTCGGTGTTAGCCTACAGAAATGGGAAGCAAAAAGAAAAGAGAGCCCAAAGTCATTCCAAATTCTTGACTTAAGAGTATAAAGCTCAAAATTATACCAAATCCACCCTCATATTTCAGTGCTCTTATGGTAGTTGAAATTAGCAGACAAAATTAGTCTCGCAGATGAAATATAAACATAAGCAGTTTTTCAATCCCACTTTTTTGGGTTTTTTAAATGAAAAACAGAACTGGAGAATGCATCTATAGCAGGAAGACTACAGATACAAGTGAAACTATCTTGAAAAGATTTGCCAGTTCCTTGTATTTGCTGGTCCAAAGAAGCACATTTTTTTGATTATTCTGGCAATGTCAAAAACACAGCCAAAAATGATACAGAAATTGTGGAGTTTAGTTAAAGATTTGAATTCCAGGAGATATTGATTTAATATTGGAAAGGAGCTGAAGGCAATGATGAAAAGAGAGGGGTTTATTACCTATCATTCTGCTCATAAATGTTGAGTCCAAGAGCATCTACACCTAGCCAGAGCTCAGAGCCTTTCTTGTTCTTAATGCTGAAGTAGTTCACACCGTACATTTCCAGATCCTGTGCAATTTTCAGGTACTCCAAGACAGCATCTTCTCTGCAGCATGTAAAAAGAAAGCAGATACTCTTTTTTGAGTCTTTAAGCCATTAGAGCCAGAAGGTGCCATCTTCCCACATGGACAGAGCAGCAACAAGCTGGCAAAGGTTCAATCCTACTAGATCCTACTAGATAATTATGAACTCTGCAAACTCAGTCTTGTTTTACTAGGAACAGCCACCTGATGTGGACCAGCAAGAGCAGGGGCACATGAACCTAGTTACCCTGAGCAAAATAACAAAGAATGCTAACTCACCCTGAAGCAAGTCACAGATTTTCATATGCATTCGTACGTTACACACTAACACCACTTGAAATACAGCAGTTTCACATTGCATCAGTTACCTAATCATTCCTCGATGTTCCTCATGCCACACCTGGATCCTCTCCTCCCACTGGTCCTTGTTAAGCTTGTGCTGCTCCAAAACCCTAGAAAGAGCATATATGGGATGTTTAAAACCAAGCACTACATATATGCATACACACAATCACTCTGTAATAATGCTTCATTAAATACTCCATGGGCATCAGAGTTTCCCCACAAAAATATTCCAAGAAATACAGTTTTATTAAAAGGTTAGATAGACACACAATGGTCAGTATTGAGACTTGTAACAAATGACAAATTTTATTCAGTTTTGCTTCTCCTTATAGTGTATTTTGTTTTGGAGCTTCTCTCACTACTTCTGATTAGAGTTTCAGAGTAGCAATAGGAAATTTAAGGTTAAAAATAATTGAATAGTAATCTAAATGCCCAAAGCAGCACAAGGCTTTGTTTTATTCTGAGCATTGCAATCAAAAGACCTCCTTCATTTAAAGAAAAAAGAAATTAATAAATCACAAACCCCTTGAGACTGAGAATGTCTAAGACTGTCCAGGTTCACTTGCCTTTGTGGGAGCAGTTTATCACTAGCAAGATAGCCAGACTTGTGCACATCTTTGTTGAAGTCTCCGTATTTGGACTGGACAGCATAAGAAGCCAGGAGGACAGCTGTTTCTGGAGGACAGTAAATGTCATCATTCAGAATTGCCTCCTTCACTTGGAGAAAGAAAAGGCGCTGTGTGATGTCCTGGATCAGCTCTTCTGCCACATCTTCTGGGTAGAACTTGGCACGGAATTTGAAAAGCAGGGGGCTTTCTTTACGTACGTCCTGTGCTGTTACCTGGAACAGAGTTAGCAGATTTTATAACCTAGGTTCCAGGTGCAGGGAAACACATTACAAACACAAAGATAAGCGTGCACTAGACCAAATATTTCTCCTTTCCAATGCAGAAGAGAGAGGGCAGAAAACCAAGGATTTTCAGTTACTTACTACTAAATACCTCATCACATCTCTTCACTGGACTTACACAAGCCAGTAGTTATGACCAGTGGTAGCTAAGTTACTTTCCAGGTTTCTCCCCAACCAAGATGCTCACATGAGCACAACATCAGCCTTTTACCAGGAAAGGTATCAGATCTGGCCTGGTAACAAACAGAGCTAGATGCAGGACCAGGTCAGGTAGCACAACTCCTCAAACCTGGAGAGAGACTGTGTGGACACACAACACCAATTCACTGATCTTGCAGTCTTTGAGGTGCATGGACAGGAAAGAAGAGATCCCTGACAGAAGTATGGAGGTCTGAATTTGGCCCTGCACTCTCGGAGAAGAGAACAAGGAGACTCAAAATCTTGGAGCAAACATACCTTTTTGTTCAATTTTAGCCATGTTGAGAAACCCTTGGTGTCCTGATACTGAAGTCCAAAAAACCAGACCTCTCGCAAACCAATTGTCTTGACAACCTGAAAGAAAGATGATTATTAGCAAGATGCCCAGATGGATTGAACTAACCAGTGGTTGAGAATGTGTTAAAGGTAAGTTCAGACAAAGACGGTGCCCTGACCTCCCGCCTCTCCTGCTGCAATGCACAGAAAGATGATTGGGCATCTTAGAGGTCTTAAGTAGATGTGTGTAATATTATTTCTTCTCCTTCAGCTCTTTAAGGCTTGTGGCTATTTATAAACAACAGCTGGGATATTATTTTTTTCAGCTACTTATAAGCCAGCATGTAAAGCCAAAATACAATGTAACAGCTCTGACAGGTTTAGTAACTGGCAGGAATGAGGAACACAGCTCCATTTTCAGGTACACCCCACACTTACAATGCAAATGTACTATTCCTGGCAAGTCATGAATCTCCCTGCTAGGCTGTGCTACTTTAAGATTTGTCTCTACTCCACTGATAGCTATAGAAAGGCCTTTCATACAGCTCTTTACTGAGCAGCACCATTAAGAGGAAGTGCAGAGGCTAAATCCATATGCTATCCCTTGTGCCAGGACAAAGAGCCACCAGACATTAACTACACCACTATGTAAGCTCTCTCTGTAGTTACTTCCCCAGCACATCAGGCATGCTATGTAAATAAGAATTAAGGCTTTAAAGATGTGTTGTGACAAGAGACAAGAGCCTCATGGTGGGGCAGCAAGACTACTGCAGTACAGTGCCACTGTTGGTTAAAAGGAGGGGGAAGTTTCTCCAAAGTCCTGAGTGCTATCAGGCCATGCCCCTTTGTACACTGAAAAGCCTGGGACATGCCACATGGTGCAGCAAGCCCACACAGTGAAGCTTCCCCACACCCCTCACAACCAGAGGTTGGTCTCATACTGACAAACAAGGCACCCTCTGGTCACCTCCATTACTGGACAAAAAAGGGGAAGGAAGAAGACATCTGTCTTCAGGTTGACTTGGTTCCTGAAGTATGACTCTGTCAACTGTTTTCACATACTATTCAACTCAGAGCTTCCCCCTTTCAAAGGGGCCAACAATAAATGCAGAGACTCAGACTTGCCCTAGGAAAACCAGCTGCCAGGTCAGTTGATAGAATTTTGTACTGCCCAAAGGTGCACTCTGTTCCCTTCTGATGTGGCCTCTACTTTGGCAAGATACAGCACCAAAGACTTATGTTTCCCACAAATATCACTAATTAGATTGTTTAGGGCTTGGATCAGACATTTCTGCTGGCCTTTCAAAGCAGCATTAGGGCCTTTGCTCCTTTCAGGCAGAAAAACCAAATCCAGTTTTCAGCAGAGGCATGCCATTGGTGGCACACACCGAGACAAAACCTACACTAGGTCATGTAGTCTATGTACATCATCCCACGGGGGTTCCTGAAATTATTCAGGCTGTCCTTACTCAAACATGAACTGGAGAGCTGGGCTAGAGCACCTGCAGATTTGGGGGAATGTAGGTCACTTGTGCATCACACAGCAAGATACACACAGCTGAGAAGGTTTTTTGGAGAAGAATCAGGGTTTGCTATATACATGAACTTTTGGTCATTGATAAGAAAGATATTAATCTCTAATATTAAGATACTAGAGAGGGTCCAAAGGGGGCAAAGAAGATGAAGGGCCTTGAGGGGAAGCCCCATGAAAGGCAGCTGAGGGCACATGGCCCATTCAGCCTAGAGAAGAGGAGACTGAGGGGGGGGACCTCATCACAGTCTACAACTTCCCTCGTGACAGGAAGAGGAGGGGCAGACACTGATCACTTCCCTGTGGTGACCAGTGACCAAACCCAAGGGAATGGCCTGAAGTTGTTGGGGAAGGTTTAGGCTGGATACCAGAAAAAAGGATTCCTCACCCAGAAGGTGGCTGGGCACTGGAACTGGCTCCCCAGGGAAGTGGTCATAGCACCAAGCTTGACAGAGTTCAAGAAACATTTGTACAATGCTCTCAGGCACACGGTGTGATTCTTTAGGATGGTCCTGTGCAGGGCCAGGAGTTGGACTCAATGATCCTTGTGGTTCCCTTCCAACCCAGCATATTCTGTGATTGGAAGTAGATGATTCAAGGAGGGGAAGAAAGGCTGTCCTAGAGCCCAAGGACAGCTCTGTTCTTGGAAGCATTAACATATGAATGGGATGGAAGCTCCTCACTCGACTGCATGGGTCTGCTTTCCTCCTTCCACTTGACAGCAGCTTATGCCTGGGAATTCAACAGGCTGGACTGCCAGCAAGGAGCTGAAAGGCTCCACACTGTGGTCCCACACAAAAGGACTTTTATTCCACAGCAGAAGCCTGCACAGCAACAGCAGAGACAACAACAAGCTGGGGGCAAAGAATAGGGGGAACAGCACAGCACTCACCATCACACTCCCAAACTGCCACTGAACTAAGGCAGGGAGGACAGTCCTCCTCCCTCCTCAGCTTTAGCAGGCTATTTAGTTCCATTCAGCAAGGGGAAAAGGATGAAAAAGAAACAGCTTTCTACAGCTGCAAGGAATCTGGTTGGCAGCAGCATAATTGTGTCTGGGGGTGTACAGCAATTGGAGCCTTAATGAACTGTGAGATGTTCCAAAAAGCAAACAGCTACTGGCAATGGCTAAGGATGGAGAAGGGCTGGCACAAAGGATGGAGAATAGAGAGTACTGTTTAACACAGACCACAGTACTTAAATACCTAAAATCCACACTCTCATCTGGAGAGTAGCATCTTTTCTTCATGCCAGGGGGAGCATTAAGTCAGACCCTGGATCTTGTTTAGCCTACTGGATAAAGCTCAGTTTACAATAGACAACAGATTGTATGCAGTCTTAAAATCCAGCTGTCCCATGGAACCTTGACCAGCTACTACAAAACCCTTGAGTACTACCTTTAGCTTACTCTTCTACTCAGTAAGCCATACTGACATAGGGAATAAGGTGCCTTTCTGATGACTCACTTCATCCTCAGCAGAAAGTCTAAGCACACATTAGTAGGGTTTTTTTACTTATGTTCAGAGAAGAAACAGAAGATCTTTCAGGTAACAGTTTCTCTCAACTCCTTAATCCATATTTTCTAGGTCTGCATGACAATTCTTGTCCTTCCTCTCAGCACTCACCCAGCTCCCTCTGAACTATGTTCCTGCTTTTGGGTGCTGCTCCACAGCAGAAGAGGGAGCCATAAGCAGCCTCTTAAATGTACATTTTAACAACAAGATGATGACTGAAAATGGCTGTCAGTCTCAGCCCAGGAAACACACCACCACACTGGCAAACAAGTACAGATTCTGATGAAAGCACTATTTACACACAGGCAAGACCAAAGCATGCAAGCAGAGGAAAAGGCGTTCCACTTGGATCATGTTCCTGCATCAAAGGCCAAATATCTCAGGCTATATCATGGTACAAGTGCCTTGCATGTTGCCCTAGTTAAAGATGAGGTAAGTCTCTCTCCCTTTCTATGACATGTCAATACATCTGAGAGAAAACTTGCCACTAACTTTATTGCTGGAGGAGCTCTGAACTGGTGCCACACCTGCAGTTTCTTATGCTGGTCAAAAACAGCTTAAACATGGTCTTCCAGGAACCCTAACTTAGTACCCAAGATAGGCTCCATCTACAGCCACAAGTTTTCAACTGTTCCCCCTCCATTTAGCTGGTGGATGTACTTCTAATTTTCCCTTCCAAAGTGCTAAAATGCCAGTGTGATAAACTTCAGGATCTTCAAGTTTTTGTACTTCCTGCAGTTTGCCATTGACATCTTTAGCAACATGCAATCCATTTTTGGTTGGAACTACTGCCTTTCTTACTAAAAGTCAGAAAGTTTCCATATGTTCCTGTGAAATTTGAGACACGTTTTCATACAACTCAACCACAAGGCTTCACAACAGGAACAAGACTTGTGGGGTTTGCTGGGGCAACCAGCCACTGTCCTGAGACTTGCCCTGAAAGTACCTTAGTGAGTTTTGGTTTCAGTGCTTTCACCTACTGGATTAAATGTTCCAGAGCCATTTCCTCTGTTTAAACACTATAGGTAGGACCTTACCAAGGCCAAAGATTTTTCTTACACTTTCCCTCCTCAAAAAGCTTAGATTGCAGGTCATGAGAAACCAACCACTTTTATTCCAAACACAGCTCAACTCAGATGGAGTTACTCAAAATTCAAGAGGGGTTTGATCAGCCCTGTGCTGTAAGCTTAAGCAGACATGAAAGAAGTCTGACAAAGTGGTACTCTACAAAACCACTAAATTCACTGCAGCAGATAAGCAAGAAGGAAGCTGCTAAGCATTACCAAGGTTTCTAGCTGCATAACTGCCTCGGTGACCATGCAGATAGAAAAGCAAGGCAAGATAAGCCAGGGCACACAAACTCAGAATCTTAGGAGATCTGTCTCTTCATGAAATCTGAAAAAACCTTAAGAATTAAAAGGAAAATGAAACAAAAATACCTCCCAACACACATTCTACTATGTGGAAGACTTAATGCTGAACAAAAAATACAGCATCAGTGATCAGGTTTAAAGTGTGCAAAGAGATGCTTATTGTTATATTTTAATTCATAGATAAGTGCACTTTTCTATTACAAGCTAAGTTTTTATTCCAAAAGTTCACAATAATAAGGAAAAGCTTCTTCAGAAGGTTAACCACACGTTTTTTAAGTCTGAAGTGACAGCTACTGAAGTTTCTCATGTCACATTTTCTTTAACCTGTGACTTGCCTTCATGGCTCTTAATTGGACAGAAATCACCTTTAAGGAGATTGGATGATCAGTGATTCAATCTAGAATCAATTTACCCAAAAAAAAGGAGGTTTGAGAGGCAAAAGATTAGATTTCAAATCTGTCCACAGCAACAAGTAACTAGTTTCACCAGGCAGCAGAGTAATCTTTGATGTGTAGAAGACATGCAATGCAAAGCACTGCTTTGTTTTACTGACTGCTCTCCAGACCAGCTGCATCTCAGTCCAGTACAGAAAAGGGTCAAAAGAGGAAAACAAGCAGCTATCACAGTTATAGTGCCTGTGCACTGCATCCCTAGGAAAGCAATATTTCAAGGTACCTGGGAAGTAATCAGGCCTATGGGATAAGCAGCACCCCTGACATGCTCATCCTTGAGCTCTTCTTTTAATCCACCACTGGCAGCTGAGGAATAGGAGCAAAGTTACAGTTCTTGCTAGCAAGTCAGTAAGCACTGGAGTTCAGCAGCTGATGCTGAGGTACATCAGCAAAGCTGCAGAAAGCAGACAATACAATCCTGTCTCATTTAATCCAGGTTTACACAAGCCTGGGATATTTAAGCTAAAGCTGTACAGTTACAAGATTAGGGAATAGGAACAGGTCTAGTATAAATGATGATGTTGCTGCACATGTTCAGTGGTATTTCTACAGCCAGCTACTTTGGGGCAGAAACCACTTCTGACAAAGCAGTGAGGCACCTGCATTGTTCTGTCACTACAAAAATTCACTTTGAAATTTAACCAAGCAGGAAAGAGGAACACAGGAACATTTCTACCTCATGCTCATTCACATATTATTAATATGGAACTTTAGACTCAAATGATTTTCTCCTCATTAAGCTAAAACCTAACTACAAGCTTTCCAAAATCTTCTGAATCCTATTTAGAGTGGGCCAAGATCATGTGTGGCATAATGAATACATTTATCTACCTTTATACACAACAGGTGAAAATAAATACTGCCTAAATGCTACTGAGCAAAGCCAGCAGATTGCACTAAGGCAGCCATGCAGCTAAAGAAGCTTGGCAATGCTTTGCAGCTTCCTTCTTGCTTAACTCAGAACTGATAGCTCAAAATGAAAGGGCACCCCAGGGCAAAAAGATGCTGGATATCTTAAATTTTTTCTGTACAAGAGTCAAAAATCAGGTTTCACACCAGAAGTCAATGTCTTACAACAGCAAAATCATAGGTCTGCTTTGCAGAGGAGCTCTCTCTTCCCTCAAAAAAGCACTGATGAAAGCAGATATTTTTTCTGAACCAGCATCATGCAGAAAATACTACATTATCAAGTCCAGGGGCACAGCATGGCTTAAGGGAGCTAGAGAAGAAACAGAAGTAACTTTGTTCTTATGCACCCCATCACAGGACCCCAGACAAGCTAAGGATAGAAACTGAGGCAGAGTGAACAATGACCAGCCAGAGAGCAGTCACAGTGTCAGCAGGGACAGCAGCACTGGACTCAGGAACCAATACCCACAAACAGCTCAGTCATGTGAAAGATACTCTAACAGCTGATAATACATTTAGAGGTCCATCCCTTTCCTAAAGCGAGCAAATTTTACGTCAACCAAACCTTTTAGAAATAAGAAATGTTTAAAACTAGCTTCAGACACTTTTTTCCCCTCCCCATTTCCAGCTTCACCTACAATCCAATTTAGGTGAAGTAAGCACTGCCTCAACTTAGAAACTCAGTTCTGCAACAGCACTTGTTTTCTCCCTTGGCAAAGTGTTTACTGTGGAAAAAGCAAAACAAAACTTCTGTTTAGACAGGTGCTGTGTGAAATACACTGAAGGGAGGAAAACCCACAGCTGTCCAAGAGCCTGAAAAAGGAGTGAAATCAATTGCTAGACATGAAGAGCTGCTATATTGGAAACATGAATGGATGCTTCTCAGAGACAAACTGATGAAGCCCAAGTCTGCTAGCAATGTCAGTTTGCAGCAGAAGCCACAGATGACCTAGGACTGAAAATATCATGTGCAGATTAAAAATATTACTGATGTGAGTAGTATTGTTTCTCAGCACTTGGTGCTTTGCTTGGATAATAGCAGAAGCCAGATATTGAAAAATAATCAAGGGAAACATCCACATGAAGAACACTCCCTTAAAAAAAAACAAACTAAAAACAAAACACAAAAAAACCAGTACATTTTTTGATGAACTTGGGGACAGCTTCATTAGCAAACACTCTCATGAGCCAACTCTGGCAGAGTTCCATGTTGCACACATGGATTCTGGACAGAACTTGGCTTTCACTTTTATCAATGCAGACCTGTCAGATCTGAGACCACACAGGGCTAAAATATGCAGGAGCTACTACATAGTAAGATATAGACAGCTGAGAGCTACACTGCAATTCAGAACTTTTTTGAAAGCCTTTTTACTTCTCCCATTATGAAAGGATGCTCTTTCACTAGAGCTTTGGATCTCACTCCATTTCAGGGCTGGGCTGCAAAGAGCAATATATCATCTAGTGTTGAATCATCCAGCTGAGTACAAGAGAAAACAGTAGTTTGTGGTTAAAGATCTGAAAAAAATATATAAAAATATAATATAAAGTATATTTGCTGGCCCCAAATGAAATAGCTGACTTCAATGGGTGAATCAGCCCTTAATTTTCTCTCTTCATTATGATAAGTACCATGTAGAGCTGACCCCAGAGTGCTTAGCTCTACTGAACCACACCCAAATCTCTGACATATCTGGTCTGGCAGTTCCCTCATCTTGTCATTAGTCCAAGATTCAATTTGCATATCTTTGAGCTATGAATTTACTGTTCCAATTTTTCTCCAAGGAGCAAATCCATGGCCAATTACAGCAGAGAAACACAGAGGAGTCTGTCAAAGCTTCACCCACTGCAGCTGATAATGTCTGTCCTCTGCTGCTCCAACTTTGGGCTGTACACACCTCCCTGCTTCTGTTTGGGCCAAAGCAGCAGGAAATTTGCCTGCCCAGGGAAAGCAGGGGAAGGCTGAAGTACCCCTGCAGACAGCCCAGCACAGAATGGTACACCACTGCCCAACGTTTCCCCAGGGCCTGATGGGAGTACAGAATATCACTTCACCTGCACTTAAAGGTTGCAGCAGCATTCGAAGCTAAGCCTCTCCTGGTTTAGGTACCAACTACCCTTTGGAATCAACTACACAATGCTTGCAGGTAAGTCAACCAAAAATAGCTTACTAGGCCTCCCATAAGACTTTTCTTACAAAGACTGCAGTTATCTACTGCTTTCCAATTGCCATTATTATGAACCATAGCACAAATTCAGTTAGTAATTTAATCAGAAGTAATAGCTCTTAAAGCAATCTTGGAGATTAAAAAATGTGGTAGTTTTGGAAAAAAAGTACAATTTCTTATTGTGCTGAATTCTCTTGAAGCTATTACATATAGTGATACTCAACCTTTGAAGTCCTTTAGAAATTATTTGTTGTTGCCTCAATAGAATGACAATGCCTTTATCAACTTTATATCTTCTGCACCTCTATGGCTTACCTGATCAAAGAGTTGCTTCCCTGTGGTGTTGGGCTGGATGGCAAACTCCAGCTCAGCATCCATGGTGGTAACACGCACACTGATCTGGAAGACAGAAAAATGCATCATTACAACACATGCTCTAAGTGATGCTACCCAATAACAAAAACAAGCACTGCTGCCCAGGACCAGGAACCTCTCAAGTCTCCAGGAACTTCACTGCCAGCAGTCACAAAATCATCTGTTCTGCCAGCATGGTACCCACAATTTTCCTAAAGAATATTACTTTTGAAGTGTTTTTATCCTCTCTGGTCCCACAAATATCCACGTGTACTGACACACATGAGATCCATTTACATCTTACAAAGTTTAATTCCCAGAGCAGAACATTCTGGTGTCTTTCACAAAAGCAGAGATGTTCCAAACCTTGGTGCACACAAGAAGACATCCAACCCTTTTGTTTGAAGGGTGAATATCAAGGAAGTTCCCAGAAGCATTAACAACTCAGTCTGCCACAGGAGGCTGGTCAATATTAATGACACATTTCCAGTCTTTGTGAGTACTTGGAGAAGTTATAAGGCACAATCCCTGACATGCTCCAAGGGCTGTGGGTGTGAAGAAGACAGCATGCAAGGATGCCCTCACAGGCTAAGACAGAAAGGTTGCATGCTGAACATGAGAACACTTTCCATAGCAGCAGAGCTGCCAATATTGCTTTCCAATTCTATCAGAGAGATTAAAGACTTCTAAAAACAAGAAATTGTTTAGGTGTTATTTGAAATTGCAATCAAGATTCCATGACTATACTAGCCTTAGATGCAAGACTTGGTCTTCCAGAAGAAATGTTATATGATGCACTATTTTGACAGGAATTTCTCACCATCACATTTTCACTTGTGGCATGAAAGTGGCAAGGAACTGCAGCAAGGGAGTTTGCAGCCTCATCCCACAGAAGCAGGAAGACATACCCACACCTTTCACTTCTCATGGGGCAGGTTAAACAGCAGGGACATTTCACCTCAGTTGCTAGTGTAAAACACTGCTGAGCCCATTCAAAACTCCTGATAATTACTAGGAAACATGATTTAGATGTTTGGGGTTAAACAGAAAGAGCCCTGACCTGAAAGCAGATGCCTTAACTTTAGGCATAAGTGAGGTCTGTGAGTACATCAAGCTGCCTGAGAATCTAATTCTATTTGCAGGCCTATCAACTGGAAAAGGTAAAGATACTTCACAGTTTTTGAACACAAGCTGTACATATTAAAACAGTTTTATTTAAAGTATTTTTCCATCAAAGGTTCAAGGCTTGAAATTGAACAGACAAGATACACACAATGCACCAAACCCCAGCACACAGACCTTGCACTAACAGTTCTCTCTCTTGCCAACAGTCATTTACCTGAGATCAACAAATCCTGATTTTTTTGCTCTCCAGTGCAATCAATCCTATTAGTACACTCCACCAGACTTCCAGTGGTGAGGGGTGGAGGGAATTACACTGTGAACAGCTTTAAGAACAACTCAAAGTCATATTTGGACTATAAGCTAACTGCATGACACAGGAGACCAAAAAAAGCAAGAGTAAGCAGAGAAATATTCAAGGAACCACATAATACCAATATGATCACAGACAGCTCTAATTCCTGTATTTCTACCAAAAATATGTACAGATTTCACATCTTGCTCACTAAGAAACCATGCAAGAGAACAAGAACCAGGGTTGTTTTTTTCCCCAACAATCAAGAAATGCTAGTTCAATCTAGGTAAGTGCCCAAAAGAGACCATTAAGGATAACAAACACTTTTTGAGGTTTCCCAGAAAGCCTGCTTCAGACTAGGCACACCACTATTTTGTACTTGAGATCCTCTTGAGATGAACCTAAAGGTTTTCTTGTTTTACGTTAAGCTGAAAATTCTGTAAGGTTAAAGGTAGGCTTAGCATGGCTAAGCTGAAGTACACACAAGTTGAACTTCTGGCTGTTTCATGCAAAAGGAATGCTATTTAGACATTACCAGAACAAAGATATCATGACCAAGTACATCAGAAACAAGTTGGTTTTGAAGCCCTCTAAACCTTCTGACACAATATCAAACTAAGGCAAAACCATCCCACAGAAGTAGCAAGGAAAGCACAAATGGCCTAAACTCGTAAGAATGAAGGTTTTCTTGTTTTAATTAGCAGCTTTCAATAGCATATAGATGCCCTATGTTCTCATAGTGTACACCTTCCCAAAATTATTCTCTTTGAATCCTAGACCTTGACAATGGGCTAATTTCATGGTGCTTTCGTGAAACAAGAATCTGGCCACTTCCTAGAAGGGCCGAATGCTCCCCAAAACAGCTTTGCTACTTACACTTGGAAGCAGACTCTTCTAGCAGAAAGACATTGGCATGTAAGCCTGATTCACCCAGCACAGCCACCAGTGACAGCAAAGCTCTCCATAAACTACATTCACATATAAGAGGGGTTACATGAAATGAGCCATTAAGTTACACCTTACATTTTGTTAGCTTTGAAGTATTTCCTGTTCACCTAAAGCATTAATGTATCAGCTACCATGAAAGAAATTAAGTCTTTGCTCCATTGTTTATGGACAAAACAAAGTAGCTACTCTTATCTGATACCATGTGCATAGGTGATTAAGGGGCAAATATCTGAGCACCAGAAAACAGAA
Organism: Cyanistes caeruleus; assembly: GCF_971803275.1. Taxonomy (NCBI): domain Eukaryota; kingdom Metazoa; phylum Chordata; class Aves; order Passeriformes; family Paridae; genus Cyanistes; species Cyanistes caeruleus. Next base: position 14,058,045 of record NC_141714.1, on the reverse strand, counting down.
ACATCTGTGGAACCTCTTTGCAACTTATGCTTAAATAGCTCTTAGAGCTATTAGAACAAATCACACTTTAACATTTAAAGTAAAGCTGCTGCAGTAACCCCATACTTCATGCAGAATATTTATTAAGACTCACATATTTGTTAGCACAGTAAAATAAGGTCCCATGCTGGAACCAGCAGAATTCCCTCACTGTCAGTCACTTAAATGCCCTTAAGCTATCTGACCCGATATTATTCTTCAATTAGTACATTCAGTAGGAAGATTTACACATTTCCCCACCCCCAGGAGCCTGCTCTAAGAGAGCAGAAGCAGAGATAGCACAGGAAACAGGTTTGTGCTTGGACAGCCACACCCCGGTAGTGCTGTTTCCCCAAGCTGAACAGGGTTTTAACACATTCAACAGCACACTGCTGTGAGCTGTCAGCAGAACGAGCACATCCTGGCCTGGGCCACTGACATTTTAACCATTAGCTAGTTTGAACCATCAGTGGTAATTTAATACTTGGCTGAGAAGCTAGTTTGCTATAAAATTGAGCTTTGTTAAGGCTCGTTGGTGTGAAAACAACACACAAAGGCATTTTTTTCCCCATATGCTACCAAGCCAGGGTGGTTTTGTTTTTCCAGTTCACAGCAGCTGGCTCAAAGGGAGGTTTCTACCATTCCAGGTGGTGGGAGGTACTGATCTCAATGCTCTCTGCCTGCAGCTCCAACAAGCTGCAAGAAGAGATCTACAGACTGCTATAATCTCCACCAGACAACTATGTGCCAGGCACTGCATGTTTACCTTCTTCCTCCTCATTCATTTGAAGTCTCTCTTTAAGTAAAACCACTTTACTGAGGTATTCATAGCTAAGTACTGACCAACACAAATGTTACACTTTGGAATAAAAATGCTATAACAAAGCAAAGCCAGTGCTATGCAGACCCATCATAATTTAGACTCATTTGCTTCATTTCTTGAGAGTTACCCTGCCAAAGCACTGTTAAGCCATTTATCTATCTAGTTTACTACCACTGTTTATTCTAAGAAAAGCCTCAAGATTCACCAGCATTAAGCTATTAGGTTTTGTATTTCTAAACCATCTAATAAGGTTTGAGGGCTGGCATAAGCCTCGGCATGCTTATAATTTGGGTTGCAAATGGACAAGAATGTCAATAAGGTATCTGACTTGGACTGTTGAGCATATACAAGCTTAGCTCTGTCAGTCCAGACAGGTAAGGTGCACTGTGCTGAGAGATATGCAAGAAAAAGACAATGGACACCAGTGATTCAATCACAAGGTCTAGTGGCAGTACTCATCCCCAAGTATACTACCCTACTATTCCAAATATTCAGTTACTAAACATCAATCAACCTTTCAACCCTTGGGAGGTGTTTTAAGAAGGTTTTCATCAACAGATTTATCAAAAATACTATCCTAAGGCAGTAATTTGTACTCAAACTGTGTTTAAACCAATTAATTGAATTTATTCATCACAGCATTTATAATACACCCACTGCAGCATACAAGTATTTGCAACTCTCTAAATTCTACTTGGATCATAAAGTAACAGAAGTTTATTCCAGTAGGTGGCCTCTAAATAGTTTTTTGTCTTTCCATCATCATTTAATATGCTCTCATACAAACAGCTAGTAACACTATAAGAAATGCTTCCAGATGCTCTTTTGCACATTGCAAGAACATTCAACTATCACATTCCAACAGGCAAATTTATATTCACCAAATTTAAAAAACATGCCCAGAAAAGTGCCCATATTTGACTGATTTCTTTCATAACAGCTACAGGAAAGAGATGGAAAACTAGCAACCCTTCCTCTTCTCTATTTGGGGAATTACCATGGTTCCACCAGTCTAAGCACTGCTAAAGCTTGCCACTGCCAGAGCACATTAAAGAGCTTCCTGCTGCCAAGGACAGTATTGTCAAGTGTGATAACTCCTGCACAGACAGAAGCTCTTGCATGGAAGAGATACTCTTCCACCCCCAGAGCAGCTGCAGCCAAAGAAACCAGCAAAAGCTTTCTGAAGGCACATGCCACCACTGCCCCCCTCCTCCCATGGTGTTCAGCAGTCTACAAGAGACACACATCATAGACAGTGGTACCAGGCACCTATCTGCAGCATCTTTCCAGGTATTTTAAAATTGCCTATGTACCTTCAAATATCCCTTTCTGCCTCACTGTGATTCCAAATAAATTTTACTATCAGCAGTAATTGTCAGGTATCTTCCAGGTCTGGAAATAAGTCCTCCTAGTAGTGTGCTATAACAACTTCCTGAGATGAAAATGTGTAACTGCATACGGCAGGACAAACAGGAAAGGCTGATGCTGTCACGCTCAGTAACGGATGTATTGCTTGTGCTAATGCCCCAGTGCATTGAGCAGCATGAGAGGTAGAAAAGACAGTTCTGTTTGTCATAAGCTGAGACAGGAATAGAGTACTAGGAAATTCATGTCAGAATAATAAGTGGAGTCAGCACAACAGAATATCGACCTCTACAAAACCCTGACCCTGAGCTAAAGCTTCTTTCCTCCCTGCATTTCCTGTGTGCAAGGAAGCTGTTATACCCTGCTGGGCCGGAGGCTCCGAGCTTCAGATATTCCCTGCTTCCCAGCTTCAAGCCACCAAGTGGACTATTTCTGGAGAATATAACATAGGGAAAACTTATACTTTATTGCAAATTTGACTGGCAACAGAAGCAAGCTCAATTAAAAAGAAATTCCAGACCAACTTTTATAGCCTCTGCACTGAAAAGCACCAGTTTACCCAGCAGTTACTCCATGTAAAAATACCAGCCCAATATCATGCATCAGTTCCAACAGGTCTGACCTGGGAAGCCCATCAAATCCAGCTGGAGCTGCATGAACTAAGATCCCAAAAAGCACCTCAATAATCTAAAGATCTGCCCATTTTTGGCTTTTAGCAAGATTAGCAGCAATATGGCAAGTTTAACAAGAAGTGTCCCACTGTTCCTCGGAGTGCGCAGGTGGATTCTGCAGTACGAGCACTCCGCAGTGCTGCACTTCCCTTCCCACCACACTGCTCAGTGAGGACAGCAGAGCTCTGCATTGCCTTGGAGAGGAATCAGAGGTGATGCCCCACACCTCCAGCATCAGCCATACTCACAGACATCTGGCTCCTTCCCGAGTGCCAGCACCCTGCCGAAACAGCCCTGGGCCCTCTGTGTCAGGGTGAGGCTGGGATCAGGTCATGTGAAAGCGCTTGCAATTTCTCAAAGGATTACACTTAATTAACCAAGCCCCCTTCCACCAGTCTTAAAGGGCCTTTTCATACCTCTAAGCCCATCAGGGAACAGAACAGCAGCAGGGACACCCTAGGCACTGCACTGCAGACACCAGAGAGAGGTTAACCCTCCCAGCAGCTCCTGGGAGCCTCCCAGCTCTCTCCACCAGCCCCATCCTGCTCTGCTGGGGACACAGCACTTCCCATTTGACTGGAGCACAGGCCACACAGTAAATCAAGGCATCTCATCCCACCCCACATTTGAATAAAGCTACCTCCCAAGGAGAAACTTGTCATGGTACTTCTGGTACCAGTCAGCCAGAAGCAGGACTTACATTCTATAGAGTATGTGGCTTTCTTTTGGTACCTAAGTACAGCCTGTAGCAGGAATGCATCTTTTAAAGCATCTCTAATGACTTTAGCAGGGAGCCTGAAGACAGAGAGCAGTGAAGGGGTAGTTGCTACTACCCAGCTTCACAAACCTCTCTTGTGAGCAACAGCAGGCCTGGTCAGGGAAGAATTCAGGCTAAATCTAACAAAATTTGTGCTCACATGGTCTTATGCCTTCCTTGTGAAGGACCAGAGCAGCAGGCCAGCTCAGATACCAAAGCTGCTGTGGAGCCACACCTGAGCACAGTCACACCAGAGCTGTACCCCCACCAGCAGCAACTGCTCTTCATCCACAGCAAGACAAGATTGCTCGTGTAGGCAATGAACCACAGCACCCACACAGCTTCAGGAGCCACACTGCTGAGGACAGGAAGAGGAAGCAGGCCAGAGCACCAGCCAGCAAGACCAAGAAAGTTCACAGCTTTCAGAAGTCTGTCTGCAAAACCTGGATGGAGAAGGCTGGAGGCAGCAGCACCTAAGAAAGGGTGGAAGAAGCAGTGTCTGGGCAGACCTGCTCTGTGTCATCTGTGGCATTTAGTACCTCACCGCAGCAGAGACACCAAGGGATGCTGCCAGTGCTTGCCCATAGCTTCCAGCAAAACTCACCTTCATAGCACCAATTTACAAACACTGGGTAGGGGGGAAACATAGTTACATCACATCAGCCATAAAAAAGATAATCTTTCCTATGCAGAGCTTGGAAGAGCAGAGGATTTCTGCTTTACCTAACAAAGGGGTTCAAAATAAGCCAATTCTGTGCCCATTCCAACTGCATTTCCATAGGAGTTTTCGAACAAGGTTTATAAAAGTCATGGCATCCAGTGGTTGAAAACTTAACCTTATCCTTGAGAAAAGACAAGAAACTGATTGAGGTGATTAACGAGATCAGCTCAGTTGATTAGAGCATGGTGCTAATAACATCCACAGCTGCAGTTTCAATCTCCATACACATCATTCACTTGATATCTGGACTTGATCTTTGTGGGTCCCTTCAAACTCAGAATATTCTCTCTCTCTGTCTGTGTCTGTAACTAAAAATCTGCTACAATATATAATGCTAAAGCAGTCAGTTTTAAAAAAGGAAACCAAGTGATTTCTTCTAATACAAACCCTCTCAATTCTTTAGTGTCAGAGCCCTGGTGTATTTGTTTGATTGTTAATCTCAAAATATTCCTGTGTTAATTTGTACTTCTTATCTCACAGTGATGAGAAGAAAAATAAAATTCTTCCGTACAGCAAGGGGTAATCAGGAATGCTCCCATTTAAAATTTTTTTTAAAAAATCCGTTTCCTTGAAGACAGTTGCTGCCATTGAAAAGGCAATCTCTACAGAGCACAGCAACACAGCAATATTTTGCTGTGTTTTTTTATCTGGTTCTCAAGATCAAGTGTGAGAAGCCACAGGTACCTTCCTGTTAAAGTCTTGCTTTGCACGTGACTGATACCTGGTACTCAGAGAGGCCTGAGCACAGCATCACTAAGTGGAGTTGGAGGGGATCATCCTTGCAGGACACGTTTGTCAGTCCAGAGATCAGTTATTCATATCAAGCCAGGGAGTCTACTTCAGACACCCTTATATAAATTACAGATTCCTTTTTTCCCTCGAATGATGGAGAATCAGATTTATTACCCTCAAGGACAGTTTCTCTAAAAAATGAGGTCTCCTTCAAACCACATTCACAGCGTTCACAAAAAAACTTCAAAAAAGCCTGCTCCTCATGCAAAGGGTCTGTTGTTTGCAGTTGCCTTACTTTAGATGCCTTCACTCACCCACCCTGCCCCAGCTTTGCAGTGTCTCACAATCAATGTTCACTGCTCTGGAGGTGCCTTGTTTCATTAGCACCAGCAAGCACACACTCAAAACACTGCACAGCCAGGGCTGTGCCAGTGCTGGCTCCATAGGGCAGGACAACTCCACATTTTAGAACTCCAGAGGTATCATTTACCCAATTTAATCAGTGATTTGATTCCTTTTCAGGAATGAAGGTTCTACTTTACAAAGGCTACTACAAAGCTATCAATTCAAAACTATTGTTAAAATTCCCCTACTGCCCACAGAATCTGGCTTCCAAAATCATTAATGATGTCTCCAGGTTAAAGCTACTTAAATGCAATTCTTTACTTTTCAGCCACTCACATCCCACCAACGATGTTTGAACACCATGGCTACTAGCAGCTTTCCATCCTCTCTAGAGGGCAAAAAATTTCACTTAGAGGAAAGGAGTTGCAAGATGAGAGTACTAAGCCAGTAGAAGTAGCCATGGGTGGATCCCCACATTTACAGTCAAGACCAGATACTTGTATGCCTCTAAGTGCAGTACTTACTCCCAACCTTGTGCAATAGATCAATTCCTCTATTTTTGCCATTTCCTTTTCCATAAATAGATTATTCATGCACCTCCCTTTGCTTTCCTGTAGCTGTTCCAAGTAATTAACTTTGCCATTTTCTGTTTCTTTAGAGTCAGTTTGAAGAAGCCCTTGGAATAGCTATTTTTATATCTGTTGTTTGACCTGCTTAGAGAGAACATCCTTTACTAGTCAAAACCCAGAAGGAAATTAAAATACCATGGGGAAAATCCCCAACCCCTTTTCCAAACATCTGGATCAGGAGGTAAAACTTAAAGCAAAATCTAGTAACATGCAGTTGCCATCATTCAGCTTTTACAATCTGTGCATCTTTGGGTTTTGTTTTGGGGAGGTTGCTTGTTTTGTAAACACTTTTTTTTTTTTTTTGTGCCTGCTAGAAGAACTTTTCTCTGGAGAAATATACACACCTATTATGGGCTCTGCACACTTAGAGTAGGGTTGGCAGTTGTACTTCACATGCCAGAGCTTAACCATATCCCTTGCTAAAGCTCCTCAACCTAAGGGCAGTTAGCAGGCAGTGGGCATGTTTGAATGCCAGCAGTGGTATGGGTGACATTCCTCACACTATTGTGTGCTCCTCCCAGGCAATCCCACTCACAGGTTACAAACAAGTGTTTTGTGCCACCTCCCTTATGTTGAACACTGCACAAAGGTGTTATGATCCTGGCTGTGACTGCAGTCACTTGACCAACAAAACAGTCACTGCACTCCCTACCACCATCAGAGGCACTTCAGATTTTCTGAGAAGGCTCTTAGAAGGCAACTTTCTTCCCCACCCCAACCTCCCCTTAGTCCACTTCTTCCCCTTCCATCCTCAAGCCAAGGACAGGGAATCCCCCAGAACCTTTTAACAGTTGCAAAGACAGTTGGAGGGGCTGATCAGTCAAGACTGGGAGCCAAGATATGTTCCCAAAAAGCCAATGAGCTTTCCAAACATAGCATCCAGTGAATGTCTGCCAAAATCACAAGCACCTACTTTGCTGGAAGGAGCTCAAAACAAGATCAAGACAGGATGCTAACAAGACAAGTGTGACCTGCATTGAGGCATCACATGTGAACCTTGAGGTTCATGAGCTAATAGACTCAATACTCATGTATTTACCTATGTAAAGGTCTCTAAATTCACCTGCAGTTAAGAATCATTTCAGAGGTAACTTGGAATCAAGGGCAAATAAAATTTGCTACACTCCAACACTCTGCTAATCACTAAAGACACTTTCCACAGGGAAAAAAGCATGAGGATAACTGCTGTGGCCAAGCTCTTCCTTCTAAAAGCCTCACATTTAGATAAAAAGTCACAGCAAGCTTATCTGTTCCACGTGCTTCTCTCTGTCCTTCAACTAAGAGATTCCTAGCACTTTAGCTCTATTACAGAGAGGGGAGCTGAACACAGGGCTGCCTGTTCTAGACACCCAGAGCATGGCCTGGGTGTGGCACATCAAGTTCTTGGCCAGCTCACAGCCCTCACTGAACCTCTGAACAATGGCCAGACTTCTAGGAGCTAGAACACAGTCTTACTGTGGGATCTGACTGCCCAGACTATGAGCCATCCCTCCAAATTTAACTACATGCACAGTCAAGTATGAGCTAAAGCTGTTTCATCATCCTGTGATTTTCAGCTTTATCATTTCCAGCACGCTAGACAAATCCTGCAACTTCCTTTCAGTACAGGGTCTCATTTAGGCTGGCTGCATTTTCATATCTATTTAGGTCATAGTTCCCTAAAACACAGGATTTCCCCTAAATGGCTCAGTTCTACACTTCTTTTTAATATTCAGTTTCCCCACCCATATTTGCTTCCCTACCACTGACCTATTTTAGATTTTAAATAATTCTGTTTGAACTGTCCACAGTTTATAAAAGACCAGATTGTGAATTGCTGAAGTATTCTTTGTTATTTTAAGCTCCATCTAGTTCTAGCATTTGAGCTCTCCTAATACAGAGGAGAGTAGCTACACCACCATGACACAGAACCTCATGTCCCACAAGGATCCTGCAGGGGCACAGGAGCTGAGGAGAGCAGTGCCAGCACATGCAATGTCTGTATCCACCACCATGGGAAGCCATCCTGAACAACCTGCACCCTCCGAGTCACCTCTCTGGGTTCATTCTTGTACTCCACAATTACACCACAAGCAGGAATTCAAAAGGATGGATCAGGGTGGGAATAACTCTTCTGTTATTTTCTCTAGCAGAATAATTTTTTTTTGGTTCTGTTCACTACATTTACACAGGGGCACTGCTACAGGCCATAGAAGAGAAAGGGCAAAATGGCTTTTTTGGGTACAACTGGGCAAGATGGACCAAACTGTTGAACCACTCTTATTTCTCACTCCCAGGAATACCTGCTTTATCCCTTGCAGCAACTCTGACACCTCTGATACACAAACCCTTGGTGAGATTTACCATCGAGCCACATATATAAATGCCATTAACCCCATTTTTTTGTTGAACTTCAGAACAGAACTGATGCAAAACTTTACAGTGGCAGCAAACTGTCAAAGCTCTCAGACAATCAACCAAGTTAATTTAGTTCATTCAAGGCTGCAATTAAATCCACGTTTTCGGGTTCACATTCATACACTTTTTGAAATACACTGTTTGAAATTGGGCTATTTCAGAAAGAAAGCCTGATAAACTTCAACTAACACCTGAGACCTAGGTGCATTGATGAAGACATTGCTGAATGCCCAGGAATGTCAGTGGCCAAATAATATTTATTAACATAAACAGACTTTTTGTTTCAACTAGGCAAGAGTAATTTCCTTACATGAATTGCAGTTTCAGTATCTTGATCCTTGATTCTCCTCTACAGAGGTGTTATGGATCATCTTTATGCAGCCAAACATGCAGATAAAGCTAAACTGTTAGTGGTTTTCCTAAAGCTGCAGGTCAAAACTGAGAAACTCAACTGGGTAGTAGGAAGATAAATAGCCAGATGCAGAGTACATCTCCTGAACAGGTCAACATACATGCAGAGATAGCCTAAAAACGCAAACAGTAAAACACATTAGACAAAGGAGAGGCAGGGAGCCTGAAAACCAGCCTTCTGCAGAGAATATTCAGAAGTCAGCTTGAGGATTTATCTCTTACTCAGACCTGCTGTGTAGGGTTGCTTTATGTTTTCAGGTTTTTCCATATGCTAAGGTACAGCAGCATAGGGTTGGCAGACATTAATTCAACTTTGATCCAAGTCAGGGGCTCCTCCTTCAATGCTCCTGCGTTCAGATATCTTACCCCTAACTGCACTTCTCCAGAACACTGGGAGCAGTAAGAGCAGCTAATTACTCCCACTCAGGATTGTTGTAGAAATGGATAGATCCACATTAATGAATTTAACCACCCATCTTTCTCTAAAGGAATAGGAGACCAGCAAAATCACTTGATTTAGAAGACTATCTGAATCCTCTCAAATCACAATTATTTTTAAATCCTTCCCAACTGCCAAATCAAAGCTGTCATTAGAATACAGTAAAAACAGTTAATTAGGGAAAGTCCTCTATGCCCAACTTTTCTGAGTCCAGAGCATTTGCACAAAGCTATTTGTAATAAGAGAAGGAGAAACTTGACAGAGCAATGCAGCATATAGTCCAAGATGTTCTAGAGAGAAAGAGACACTCACCAAGCATTTTTTTCCAATATTAAAGACATTGAAAACTTAGCCATGGGAGAAGTTGCTGGTCATCTCTGACTAAGGTACATTTGATGCTTAGGGGCAGAAGAGACTGCACAGAGGTGAATCAAGTACAGAGCAAGCAGCAAAGCCTATGTATTAAATCTGTCAGAACTTGAAGCAGCAAAGGAGCAGGACAGCCTTCTGTCAGATTTTCACTTGATTTTTTAGAATTTGTCAGAACAAACACAAAGATAAGCATTGTATTTCCTGTGCATGATGCTGAAGCAAGTACTGTTCAGACTGGTCTGATCTTTCAGTGATTTGGAAGTTATTTAGTCCTTCTATTTGTTCTTTTGGTAGGTTCAAGACAGCACTGCTATACTGATATATTCTTAGAGCTGAAAATGCTGACATGGACCCCTTTTCAAAACCAGATCTCTACCTTAAACTGCTGGATTTGCAAAAAGGTATTCCAACTGAGCATAATACATTGCATTGCCTCTTGCAGTCACCCTTCAATTTGACATGGTAGTAACAAACCACAGAGCAAGATAAAGGGAAAAAAAGCCCTAAGTTGGGGTTTTTTTGAGATTTGCACTTCTGCATGTATGGCTGCCAACACAGAGTACAGAGGTGTTCAGTGCAGAAGACATTGGTGTCTATACATTTCACAAAGCCCAAGACACATGCAGCAGCAAGCCATTACAAGCAGAGTGAGAAAATTAATTTTCAGGAACTTTCTGCTTCCCAGTTTGTCATGGCTGGGTCAGAATACTATCAATTTCAGGTGCAGTTTAGTGTTTTAAGCAAACCAAAAAATATTAAGTCAATACTTGGGTTTTTTCAATACCAATTTCAGCTAAGAGGGTTTCCTCAAGTTTTTCAAGTGTAAGCATAGCAAAAAAGAAAGTATGTCACCTCAGTATTACAGCAAAGAATAAGTTACAGTCCAGCTTCTGTAACAAAATCAGCACAATGGAGCTGCAGGCTGAAGGACTAAGACATCACTTATCAAAATGTTTTCTTGGCTTAGTGATAAAGCATTTTATGGTGTTGAATAAAAAACCTCTTCAAGCCTTCCACAGTCCCAACCATGGTCTTGGAGCTTCTTGACATTTTTAGTAATTCTAGTCTTTTCTGACTCCATTGTTCAAATTACCAGTATTTTGAGTCAGCTCACAAAATGAGCAGTCATGTCTAACAGTTCCTACAGCAGCTTCTGGTTGTCTAGGGGACTGCGAATAGTGAAGTGATAGAACATAATCATTTTACTGCTCTCTGCTTCCAGTATTTCACCAATGCAAACAAATTCACATGTTAAGGGTGCCTTAGTGAAAATTACAGATACTGCAACAAAAATCCAGTTGCTCAAGCAGCACATTTTCAGTAACAGAAGAAGCCAGCTTTCTCAACTTCAGGCAAGCTCAGATCCTGATTTTTCACTGTAGGAGGAGAACTGTAGCCACAGAACACAGAATATGGACAGACATTGGATTCAACATGTCTCAGTTAAAGCTTTCATTGTCTATCCAAAAAAACAAATGAAGTTAATCACTCACTTTTTCAAAAGCAGTTTTACAGTTCCTTAATATTGAGATACACATAGGAACAAATGAAATAAACAGATGTTGGTAAAACAGTTACTGAGGCTTAAGCTTTCAATCTCATCTCACAGACCACAGACATTTTTTAACATTTGGATGTAACATACAGTAGTAACAAGCAACACACTAGAGAAGCAACCCCCTTCTTATGACTGCTGTGCAGTGTCTCCATTAATGACTCCTGTCAAAACTTCGAGGAACATATGAATACAATGAGTAATATAATCTAGTGACATCCCTAAAGGACAACTTTGCTGATTTTAAAAACAAAATAAAACACACATAAACCATACACCAAACCAAACATGTCACAATACTGCATGTTTTTATTGCTCAGACACCGAGTATTCTATTGTCTTTGCTGTGCTATAAGCAAGTTTCTTTCAATCTTTCCAGCTTTCCAGGCAATTTTGCTTTCTTGAAGAACTGTCTTAGCAGCAATTAAATTTACCAAGTTACTGGGTGCTACTGAAAGGCATTTAAAGGATATTAAAGCGTTTAAAAGACAACGCAATCATCAGGCACAGCCAGCATGGGCTCATGAAGAGAAAGCTGTAACTAATTTGGAATCCTTCTACAATAAGGTCACCCACTCAATGGATGAAGGAGAGGTCATTTAGTTTTTCAGTATTTTAGTAAAGCTTTTGATACTGCTTTTCACAGCATCCTTCTGGCCAAGTTGTTCAGCTGCAAGATAAGGAAGTTCAAAGTGTGCTGGATGAAGAACCAGTGGCAGCAGGGCTCAGAGGGCTGCAGGGAATGGGGCTGTGTCTGGCTGGAAATCAGTCACCAGTGACATTCCCCAGGTCTCCGTAACGGGGCCGGTGTGGCTCCATATTTTTGTCAAGGATTTGGATTGCAGGAGCTGGATGAGCAAAGGTGCTGACAGTACAGCACTGGGTGTGCTGTTGACTCTCTCAAGGGACACGAGGTCTTGCAAAGGCATCTAGGTAAATCAGAGCATGACTGATCAGTGGCATAAAATTTAAAAAAAAAAAACAAATGCCAGATCCTGCACGTGGAACAGAGCAATACCAGGCACAAGCCCAAAGTGGGAGAGGAGAGCAGCCCTGCAGAAAGGGATCTGATCAGCAGCAGGCTCAAAAGAGCCAGCACTGTGCCCTTGTAGACAAGAGGGTAAAACACACCCTGGGGGGCATCAAACACAGCAAAAACAACCAATCTAAAGAGGTTATCTTCATTAAAGTGTCTGCTTAATGATCTGTAAGCAAACCCTGACTTTTAATACATATGTACAAATCCCTGCTTCTCTATCACTTCTAACTAACAGGACTAGTAGGATTCTTTCTATGTAAAAAGATGTATGGGACCACCAAGTATTGTGTGGGTTTTACATTACCACTTTTTTTACTGGGAAACCTGATATTGCTTGAATTTGTCAGCAGTGGAACTGCCTTATTTCTTACAGTGGCTTTCAGAATCATTTGCTGACATTATGCAAGTCCTGTAGACTACAATAATCAGGAAGATATCAAGTTCTGGATTTTAACAGATAAAAAAAATTATACACAACCAAAACCCTCTTGTCCATCCAGAAAATTGCCTAAAAAGCTAAAGACATTTAGCATATAGATGAGCTTTTTTTTTTTTTTTTTTTTTACTCTCTGAATATATTGTTCTGGAAAAGTGAATTAAAAAAATAAAACCTATGCCATATTTATATTCTTAGAGACTGAATGAATGAAAAGTCACACCTCTGGGGGATGGAAGATACCAAGCATCCTGACACTTCATCCTAATTTCTCCTAATAATTTCCTAATTTCATCCTAATAATTTCTCTGGCAGTTCAGTTTTTGCACTGTAACAATGCACAATGGAATTCCGGGCTTTTTCCTTGCCATAGCTTTTCAACTGTACAGTACAATTGAAACACCAGGGCAAGGAAAAAGCCCAGAATTCCATTAGTTAGCCTAGAATTCCATGCTTTATTAGCCCATGATATATAAAACCAAATACATTTATTAAATGTTGTGACTAAGTGATTGTTCAGATTGCAATAGCAGGTTTTTCCTGTACTAAGTCACTTCACCACAAGTGATTCCTAATCAAGAGAGGAAAAAAATGCTCTGATAAGGGCCTACAAAGGAGACTACTACAAATCAGTGGTATACAGACAGACAAGAATGGCTTGTGGTTGCAGAAAGTCATCAGTTTACAGCTGGATTCAAACTTAAAGGTCTTTTTCAACCAAACTGATTCTATGATTCCGCCTCAAGAACATAGGAAGGCAGAATAACTGTTCACCAGTATGTTGCATGCAAAATTCTCCAATATCAATTTAACAGCCCCACTGCCCCCACCAAAAAAAAAAAAAATAGAGACAATGAAAAATAAAACAAACAAGTTTTTACAGTATTCACACTCCAGAACAGTAAAATCCTGTCTCCTGAGAAGCCTTCCTCTAGGAAACAAACAAGCTGACAAAGAGAACTAGAATTTTGCAATAATACAGCTCAGGCTGGACCATGAATACCATGGCACTTAATTCACTGTTTCAGGTATTCTTTCTGAACTCTTCTGTGGTTTCATTTCACTCTACACAAAATCCCAGCTGGCAGAGAAAGGAGTGTCTTTTCCCCCTTCTAGTCCATCACCTCACTCTTGCCTAATTACATGTTTCTCTATACAGAGCTGATCAGATTCACAGCTTTTTCATTCTTTCCTCCTTTAGTGCACTTCTGTGCCCTTGTCCATAGCTATTCATCAACCAGCAACAGCCAAAGGCAAAGAGGCTTAGCATGGCCAAGTACTCCTATTCCTTAGCCTGGCAATAGGATGAGAACTGGTCAGCATTCTTTCATCCACAGCTTGTATTTTTCAATAGGTTCCTAAAAACAAACACAGAAGCTTCAGAGATGTTAGAACAGCTAGGAAAAAGCATTCTGCGGGAGTCATGCCTTTAAAAACATCTTCAAAGGGTGTTTTTTCCCCCCATTTAAGTTCAACAAGCTGCTACACCAAGGTGAGGAGTTTGACTGCCCCAGTACTGCAGTGGAGGATCACACATTCATCGAAGTGAATATATCCTTTCACAGCTGCACAGGAAGGAAGCAGCACTAGATCACCTACCTATTGATAGCCACAGTGGCTGCAGCCATAATTGTGTCTTGTCAATATAAGGCCCAAACCTCTGCAATTTCAGGTTCCAAACCCCCAAGAAGTTGTAGATGATCCTGTGGTCTTATAACCACCAAGCCTGCCAGTGACTGTCTCTTCCTACCTCCCCACCAAGTATTTGCTCTAAACACTACCTTAAGAGTCAGCATTAGCTACTGGGCTCAGAAGGGTGGGTTTTATGCCCACAACTTCCCAAACACTTCAATGCTCCACCTAGAAACAGCCACAGGAATGTTACAAAGAGATGTGCTTGAAACAGCAGCCTTCCATCAACCTAGAGACTTCAGCCTAGTTTGGAAGTTTCAGATGGGATAAAAACAAACTCTTAATTCAGTATTATTGGCTGCACTATGCAAATAACCGCTGTTCCCAAATACCCCTAGGAAAAAGCAAGCAATTAACTAGCTGCTTACTATTGCTCTTAATTTACATCAGTTAATTGCCCTGGATTATTCCTGGGTAGAGAGAGATTTCCTCTTTTCCTGTAGTGTGACTACAACAGCAGACACTCCTCTCTGGAGGTTTCTGGTAGAATCACTCAGCAAACAGACAAAAGGGAAAAAATACACGAGAATAACAAGAGATCCAAGGAGTTGAATTTTGGAGCTCTTTTCAAACAAACCCCATTGTAGTTCTCAGAACAGTGATTAAGCACAGATAACAGCTTTATTGTGCAAATTCAGGGAGGCCCTCTTGCTGCACAGAAAGGGAAAAAAAATAATAAATGAAGTCAGCCAAATAAGGTTGCTTGAGCTGCACCGAGCCAGGAAAGAGTCCAGGAGGTGACGCAGCCAGAGGAAGCTTTTAGTCAGTTTCCTTCATACCCTGGAGCAGAGCCAGAGGCAGCTCTGGGGAGGAAGAGGGGCTTCTCTGTGGAGCAGCCACTGATCTGCAGGGATCAGTGGCCAGGCCAGCAGCCCCAGCAGGGAGCTCTCCCCCGGCACACCCAGTGGCACAAGCACTGCGTATTTGAATCCTTCAGTTTCAGTTCATCAGTCTTTCAAGCAGCTACTAGGCACTTAGTGAGCCTTCTGAGGAGAATTTCACTTCAGAGTAGACATCATACATAAAACAACTGAAGCAAGTTTCCTCTAGAGGCAGACATGCCATTTCCTTTCAAAATAAAGGAGTCCGTATTAAGACATCTTATGAACCATCCTCAAGAGAAAAGCAAGAATTGTAATTAAACTTCAGGGGTGACTAATCAAAGTAGAATCACCCCAAGGAAAGGGCTACAATGCCCTGAAGGTTTAAGAAAGATGCTCATTGTAAACGTTATGGTGACAGGATATTTGCAAGAAGCGAGTGATGGTGAACCCCTGAGAAGAGAACACCCTGTTTCCTGTAGGATTCTTACAGCTGAAGCAGCAGACCTAAAGCTCTCCTTGGCCCCCTTTTATTGGCTGCACATCACCAACCTGCTTCTTGCTCAAATCAAGACTACAAAAAATTAAAGGACTCAACTAAGACGTTTAATCTTCTAAAACCTCATGTATGGTAAGCACTCTTAGACGTAACACTGTCATCTTGAAGTTTTGTAAACTGGATCAAGACTACCAATTCAGATCAGGCACTTGGAACAGCTCTTGCTCACAACAGTGTAAAACCACTAAAACTGATAGGTTTTACCCAGTCAGGCTCAGGGTTTGCCATAAGCAGAGAAAGGAAGATTTCACTAGTATGCAAAAACAAAGTGAGTGTTTGTTCATCATCAGTGGTGTATTTTAAAAATCCCTGTTTAACTTTAATATAGAAGGCCTAAAAGTACCAAACAGAAGCTTTTGCTCACTGGCAGGCTCAATTGCTTCATCTGACATGAAGTAAAACCTAGCTATTCTTGCAGAACCTAGCAACCAAGCTGTTAAATACAATACAAGTTAGGGTGTAAAGGCCTTTCCTGTTTTGCAAAGTCCCATGGTATACAGCTACAGATAATTCACTGCTTACCAGTTTCAGTAGTTTACCTGAATTTACAGTTTCCACTGTAAATGCAGAATGTTTTAGCTATTGTTGCATCTGAAGTACAAAGTAAGCTGAAAATGACAAACAGGGGGAACATTTCTGTATAAAGGAAGGTCTTTGGGAGCATTCAAACACACCTCTTTACAGCAAGTCAGATATCTGATGGCATTAGAAGAAATATATAATGGATTAAGCTTGCCTAACAAGTTAGCACACATGTTAAACTTGGATCAGTGTCACCAAGATTCCCAAGTACTGAGTGAGGAAAAGAAGAGATATGACCAATGGGTCTGTCATGAAATAAGACAGGATGCATCTAGAATGCTTCTAGAGTTCCTTCATAGCACAATAGGATCAAGAGAGAAAAGCTCATCTATTAAGGTCACAGTTTTCATCAGTATGCCTTCCCCCCTCAAGAGATCAGGCAAATTCCACAAGAGGAAAAAAAGAAAAAGAAGAAAAACTATCACACAAACACGTGTAGCATTCTGCTCATAGTTGCCATCTTGTTGCAGCATTTGGTAGCAAGTAGCTATACACAAGAAACTAATTAACCAGAGGGTTCTCTTGATGGACACCTCAATCTCTCAGTTGCTTTTCTTCTAACCAGAACCTTGAAGTTCCAAATAACAACAGGGAAAAAAAGCTTTCAAGTCCTGCTGGGAATTAGGGCCATCAATTCATACAGACGGGGTCCCTAAAGATCCTAATAACTACTTCTACATTTAGCTTCAATCTAAGGTATAATAAAGATTGGACTGGTACCTTTTCCCTTGTTACGTCCTAAAACTTTCTTTATTCACAGGACTAACTTTGATCAAAACCTTATCTCTACAATGAGTGAAGACTGTGTTACCTGAAACAGAACTGCCAAGTCCTCAGACAAGATTGTCGAGTGCACACCTCACATGTGATGAGTGCTCATGTTTCACCTTCAGTGGCCAATCCATTCACAAAGCCACAGAGTAAGCACATGCAGAGGCAAAATAGTCAATGAATCCTGATACAGCAGCTTTGCACTCCTCAGTCAGACGACTCATTTTTAGCACTCAACTATTTCTACTCTCGGCAATGCAAAGCACAGGGGGAATTATATGCCCTTTCTGGTGTGTGCTTTAACTGCTCACACTTCACAAACTTTACAGAACACCAAATATTTAAACCAGAGTTGTATCACTAAATAAAACAGTGAAGGTTTCCTGTTGAGAGCATGGCAGGATCAGCAGGCTGATGCATGATGGACTTTCTACACAGCCTACAAAGCCTCCAGCAACCAAACCCTCCCATTACATGTCACAACAGCAAATCATGTGCACTAGTTCAAAGGTTACCAGAGTTAATCTTGGATTCTTATTAATAGTGCCACACAGCCTAGTGTCACTCACAGCAAACCTCACAAAACAAAATGGAAATCTCCAGCTACATGTGCTAACATTTAGCCGAGCTTAAGGAGGTGTAGAGACCCAGAACTCAACAGGTTTTGCTGCTTAAGCCACGCAGCAGCATGTTTCTGTAAGCCTGGTGAGATGAATGATAAGAGCTACCAACCAAGTAGTTTTGACACAAATGCTTTTCCTGCCCAGCCAGAGCTGTTGCCTAGAACATTTCCTCCATCTGTCTTCTTCACAATGGATTTATTTTTGTGATGAAGCCCACATAAACCTGCATCTAACTGCCTAGGTTTCACCCACGTTTGACTTTGATTTTTTTCCTTGATTCAGAAAAGTCTCTTGCATTTTACTGTTTTGTTAATTAAGCAGCTATTAACAAATCTTAAGCTAGCACACTAGTAGTCATGTATACTTCACATGAAGAACTGATTACACAGTTATGCCAGCATATCCTGTTCCTGCACACCAAAGATCAAGAAATAATGTTTCAAATATTATTTCAGTTGGGTCTGTAACTAGAGCAGATGGGGCAGAAAACCACAGGCTGATACAGCAGCAGGCCTGCAGCTCTGTACTGCGAGAGGCACAGACACTGGAACAGCTTTCTGTAGAACCTTCGGTGTGCAATACAAAGCATTACACCAAACACTTGCATTCCTCTATCTGCTCCGTTTTTTAAAAGCTCCAAAAGCAGAACTGCTCTGTCAAAACCAGAACTGCTCTGTCAAAACCAGAAAGCAACAGACTGAGAAGGTGAATCCAGCCTAGGGTGTGTCTGCGGAGGCTGCAATGAGCACCTCGCACAGCCAGCGTTCAGATCCAGCCTGCTGCTGGGAACCCCGCCCCACAAGCCTCTCTTGTTCGGGATTTCTTGGCCGATCCACACTAAAGAAAAAAAAAAAAATCACTTATCACGACTGTCAACTCTCCAGCTAAAAGGTCTCAACTGCATTTTACACAGAAGTGCCCTAACTTGTGCTATCTCTGTTTATCTTGCTGAACTTGTTGCCTGTACTTTAGCTTTTTTAGCCAGTAAATCTTCACTAATCATCACTAATATTTGATGGAAGGCCTTTCTAAAGCTTAAGAAAACCTTAACCTGTTTTAACCTTGAAGTGGTTGAAGTTTTATATCCTTTAAGCTGTTGATGTTTAAATAATAATAACCATCATCTACTATCCATGCTATCAGAGATGGCATTTAAGACATCAGGAAAAGTAGCTGTCAATCAAACAGGCATTCAATATCTAGAATTTAAAAATTAAGCTATTAAAAGAGAAGAAAATCACTGGATTTCATTTCAACTTCTATTTCCATAGAGGTGGGGTTTTGTTTGGATTTAATTTTTTCTCTCCTTTACGTTAACCACAGATTCTTAGCTTAAACATTAGGTTTTCCTAGGCCATTTCAGATCGCTTCAGTACGGAAACATCCAGAGACTTCCAGCCTGCTCCTTCCTGTTTTATCAATGAAGGGCTGGGACCAATTCTTTTACTCCAACCAGGAGAAAATAAATGGAAAAACCCCATGCTCCTCATTAGTCACCGAACTCCTGCTGCGAGGAGAGTCAAGTACGGACTTGACTAGACTTTCTAAAGTACTAAAACCTCTTTAGCCAAGAAATACCTCGAGTCAAGCTGGGACAAGGTTCCCTGGCAACCCGAACCGACTAAGCGCAAGTTGTGAAAAGCCCAAGTTCTGCTCTGCACGAGGCGGCCCTAGCAGCCGCGGCCCCCAGCAGGCTCCGGGAAGCCTGGCCCCGCTGCCCCCCCGGTGCGGCCGCACACGCGGGCGGGCGGCGCCGCCGCGCTCCGCCGGACATTTTAGGGCGGAGAGGCGGCCCCGCCGCGCCGAGACCCCGCGGGCCGGGCGCGGTTCCTCGGGCGGGAGAACGGCGGCGGCCGGGCAGGGGAGCGCAAGATGGAGGGGCGGGAGGGAGGCTCCGCTCCGCGGAACTCCTCCGTGCCCCTCGCCGCTCCCTCTGGGGCGGCCGCCGCCGGCCGGGGCGCAGCCGAGCCCAGGCGGGAGGAGCCCCCAGGCCGCGCCCGCCCGGCCCCGCGCACCCGCCCGGACCCCGCGGCGGGGCCTCCGTTCTGCCCCGCGCCCGCGGCACCCACCGTCTTCGGCATCTTCCCGGCGGGCTGGGCACGGCCGTCGCTCCTCCTGCGCCGCTGGGGATCCGCACGGGCTCCGCGCTGCTTCTAACGGGACTCCGCGCCGCGCCTCTCGCCCGGCCTGGCCCCGCCCGGCCCCGCCCGGCCGCCTCCGTGCGGGGCCGGAGCCGCGGCGCCCCCGCCCCGGGAAGGCAGAGCCGGGCGGTCCCTGCCGAGCGGCCCGGGCGGGGCTGCGGGGGCTGCGCCGCGCTCCCAGCGCTGCAAGAGCCGAGGGCTTCCAGTGCCCATAGACTGGTGCCTGGACAGCCCCGGTCGCTGAAGTTTACGCGCGGATCATTGTCATCGGGACTTCTGGTCCTTGATAAAAGCATTATTTAAGAAAACAAGGCTATTTTGTAGGCGATTGCACTGTTCAAAGCCAGACCGCGGCACTGACCTGTGGGCAGTCCCTCTGTCCCTCGTGCAGCCAGAGCCAGGTGCGGCTCAGCGTGTTCCTCAGCACATGGTGTCAGTGTGCTGTTCTGTACAAGGCTTTCACAGCCATCTGTTTGATTAAAAAGCACGCTTCCAGCTTGTACAGAAAATCACGCCATGAAAAACCAGCGTCCCTCAAAGAGGCAGAAGAGTCCTGCAACTTTATTCGAGTAAAGGGAGAGTCCCCTGGAGCGTACACATGCATCCCCGGAGTTTTTTCTCTCGAGGTTTTGGAGGGCGCAGCTTCCTTTTGTCCAAAACTCCCGGTCGCACGTTGCCCTCTTCCTTTCCCCACTGGCTGAGGTATTAGGAGGGTAGAGCCTTCCCGAACCGACTACCGCGTATTCTCCCCTTGAACCTGTCAATTTACCCCAAAGATCACAAACTCAAGTTCGTGCAGATCCACTTGACAGTTTCAGGAGCCAAGCTGTCTGGGATCTGCAACAAACCTGCTGCCCAAAGTTAGTAGAGACATAAAGACCCATTTCAAAGACTTTAACACCCGTACCTTCACCCTCAGAACTGTTTGTAAAGACATTAGCACACATCTTCCCTCTCAAGATCCAGGTGCCCCAAAAGCCCAAGGGACTGTGACTCCCTGATGCTTGGGAAGTCAGGTCTGGTCTCCAAGGCTTGTCCAAGGCCACACACATAGCCACACAATATAAATGAGCAATAAAATTCAAGGACGAAGAGAGTGGAGGACCAGTGGCAGTCCATCCACCAAAACTTCTCCTGCCATCTCTGTTTTGCAGCCACTGACGGAGGGAATCAAGGCTCACCATTTTCATGGGGATTTAAAGAAGCCATCTCATCTCATTTGAGACTTTGAACACAACTTTCATGCAGTAAACTAAGTCCTATTTTCTCACAGGAAATTAGAAGTAATTCTTTTTAACATTAACAATGTCCAGAAGAAGGAAATTAAATAAATGTAATGTCTTATTTTTAAAGAAAATAGGAATTTTTTTTCCCCCTTAATTTTGTGTCTTCTTGTCAAATCTGTTTAACATTTTTGTCTGGCAGGAGATGGAAACAGGGTCCAGGCGCTTTGTTTGCTTCAGCTGAATATGCAGGTTTCACTTAAACTAGAATCTCTATGCCGTGCTTACATAGGAAAAAAACCATGAGTATAATTGGATTGATGTAAACTGGTGTAACTTTGCTGCACATAAAGTCACGGGATGCCTAGAAGGCTGTTCTACAAAGTTTTCATTTTCTGTCTCCTTTTTACATTTTACATTTCTTAGACTAGGTCAAACAAGACTGGTCCATTAAAGAGTTTCACTTATTTCCTACAGAAATAGATACTGACAGAAGACATACAGAATGTATGATTAAATATGAAATAATGAAATATTAAATAAAAATTATTTTTTACCAGGTTTGGATCTAGAAATATTATGTGTGAGTTTTCTCCCTAAATTCAAAAGACTCTGTGGAGACTTCTTTTATGCTAGCAACATATATAATGGGGAGAACCCAGTTCTGCTTCTGTTGAAAGAGTTTGGAGAATTCCATTAATCTTTTTTGCAAAGGTGATAAAACTTTACATGATAAAAGTCTAGCTATTTCCTTGCCAGATTTAAGGGACCATAGTTTAACATCCAGGGACCTAAGATTTTCTTCATAGTGCTAATGACAGGAGTGCTAATGAGGCAAATGAATCCTCACGCCAGTGAAACCATCAGGTCCAAAGCAACTGCATTCCCATTTACAGTGTGCCAGGCGTTGGCCATGTCCACAGAGAGTCATAAACACCATGTCAAAGAGTCTGAAGGGCTGAGACAAAGCTTCAGCATAACATACACTTGTTTCTGACCCTAGCCACTTCTCTTGTCCTTCTTCACAGTTATTCATGTCAACAGCCAAACAAAATACCATCCATGCCACTTTGAAAGACGTGAGTATCCTCTGACAGACACATGAGTCTTTAGACTTCACTTCCTCTCTTGCTTCTTCTTTTCCCCTTCCCCTTCACTGATGAGGTGGAGAACAAGACATCTGCAATTTGAACCTTGTGGTGCTTCAGCCACAGTTTATGATGAATTCCTGTGGTGGAGGTGCTGCACCAAGACCTGATCTTCCCCACAGACCCCTCCTTTACCAGAGGCTGAGGAGTGATGGTGTCATCCAGCAGCCTTTTGCTGAGCCCTCCCTGCCTGGCCATGTGTGACAGCAAGCATATCGGTGGATTCCTTGAGAATTGCAGGCAGGGGTTACATCTCCCTCTGACTTCAGGATGAAATTTCAGGGGGTAAAAGTATCAACTGATTACAAGTGCTCCTCGCAGGAGGCTGGAGAAATGAGTAACATTACCCAGGGCCTCAAAAATGCTGTTACTTCCAGACTGCTCAGATCCCAAATAATATTAAAAAAATTCAGAATTAGATTAGACCAGGATGACATTAAGCATCCTCCTGGGAAGAGGTCTGGTATTTCACTGGGGATTTATTGTCTTGGTTTTATTTTCATCAAACCTCTTGTAGTAGCTTCTTTAAAGCAAAAAGAACATGTAAATTATTTGGTCTGACATACCAGAATTATTTGGCATGAGCACTAAACAAGGGGCTGTTTGATCAGCATATAAGTTTTTTGACTAATGAGGAGTAACTTGGGCTCCTTTTGCATGGCTTTGACAGAGGATAGAAGCCAAAGGTGTTTCATGCTAAAGGTGCATTTCAGAGGGATGAAATTTAGTTTTATTCACATAAATAAAGGAAGGCAAAAAATGAAATTGTTACCATACTATGAGAACTGTGCCTTCAACACACAGTAGTCCTGGATTGACTCTATTTAAAATTAACTGGTCTGGTTCTGAGGTCTTCTTTGAATAGCAGCTAAACCTCTTTCTCCTGCTCATACTGCTTTCCTTCTGCTCAGACATCAATGCCTATAGATTCACAATGAGTTGCTGACAGTGATGGCTTGAATCTTTTTAGTGTTTAATTGTATTTAGGGGTATAAAGCATCTTTCCTCCCAAACAAATACTATCATTCCATCCACACCTTTATGTTTTGAGAATCAGGGTAATCTTTTGCAGTGATTCTCAGGCTGGAAGGATGAGAGGGGTAAAGGGGAGAGCATACCACATTCAGGAAGGCAGGATTTGAAAAGGCCAGAACAATTCCATTCACACGCAGCTGCAGTGACAGGGCAGAAGCTGATGGAACCATTGGATTTTTGAACCCATTTATCTGACCCCCTTTCCACCTCAAGAAAAGGAACTTATTACAGCATATGGTCCCAGCTCCTGGCTTGTCCATTTACCAAGGCAGAAATAGCTGAACTGCCTGGAAATCCCAGGGATTTGTGTCTGCCAGACTCTTTGTAAAGCCCTAGCTCCTCATTCCCTCCAGCATATAAATCCTGCGCTGGCAGTGACAGCCCTGCAAGGAACATGGACAAGGCTTTACTAAGAACAATGACTCACTGTATGGCCCACACCACTCATCTCTTCCTGCATGTCTGGGGATGTGCTGGGAATATGCTTGCTGTTTGTGCAGGGGAGATTAAAGAGGAGGGTGTCAAACCAGGCAAAAGGTATGCAATGAATGCAATGATCATATGAAAAAAAATGTAAGAACCCATCTCCTAGAATTGTCTCATCTTCATTTTTATTTTGTTTGTACCATATAGGAGTAAATGCTCATGCTTTCTACATTTTGTACTGCTTGCAGCAATGTGGGGAACAAAGGGAAATCTAATGGATATTCTGGGACTTTACTCCAAATATTAACAATCCAAATAACAGATATCACTAGGAAGGACAATACAATTAATAGGAATATGTTTTGCCAGTCTGTGTGGAAGGTACTGATGTAGAAATGTACTTAAATCTGTGCAGAATTGGAACAATGTGAGGTTTGGAGATACTGGCACCTTCTCCTTAGAGCAAGAAGGTGGAGTAATCCCACTGCTCTGTTCCACCTCAAATCAGTGAAGAAAATTATTACTGTGGATGATGGGAAGAATCAAGGTAGGGCTTCCAGTTTTAGAAAAATTTATCTAATCTAGAAAGGAACTCTGCTGGTATTTTTTCTGATAGGTTTGGTGGTGTGATGTGTATTCAAAAGGAAACATGCTTACTCATGTGTATTTCTCAGAGACCATTAAGCATTTACAGTAATCGTGGTCAGCTTAAAACACACTGGAAGCAAAATGTAAAAAACCTACATTACCCATTGCATTTTATCCCCTTGAGGCACATTAAGGAAATTTCCTTACGTGACCATTCCACAGCCACTCTGGCAGTTACACTCCCAGCACCAGAGACTTTAATGCAGGGACCAAAGCCCCTTCTCAACAGGAAACCCCAGTGACCTGGAAGGGGCCCCACCTGACTCCCTACACACCCCACTCTCACAGTCAGACATGTTTTCCTTACCAGGTTTCTCATAGCAGAGTCTCAGGCCTCTGTTTCTTTTAAGTAATTTTATCACGGTGCAGCAACAGAATCACAGTTTGTCCTGGTGCCTCCAGGGAGGGACCGTGAACAAAGGACTCCCTGCGCTTTTACATCCTCACAGTCTGTGCTGGCCATAGCCTGGGATCCTCTGAGTCATTGGCTCCTGCTGTGTCTCTGAGTGTCTGGTCACCTGGCTGGCACCACAGGTCCTCTTACCATTGTGCAAAGGGCTGGTGCCAGTTCATGACCTCCTGTCCTAGAGCTCAATCCTCAACCTGCACTGGTGTCTGCACACTGAGCTACCTGCACTAAATGTATTTCTCAACAGAGAGTCCACAAAACCTGTGGGACATCCACCACACCTGTCTTGACCAGCAAAACCTCACTGTAACCCATCATGATGAAAAAAAAACCCAAATAAATCTCCAAAATTTAACAAAATATGAGGCTCTGCTCTTCATCCTTCTTACTTTCTTAACAGGACAATTCAAACTTTGTAGACATAAAATCTAGCAATTTTTTTATTCAAGAGAGCTCAGATCATTAAGAGTTTACATGCAGTACTAATAGGCTTTGCTGCAGAAAGGGAGGTGATTTTGAGTTTTCAGCCAAGTTCTTCAGAGTTTCAGTGGCCCAAAGAAACAGGCTCCATGGGAGTTTTCTCCTCTCTTCCCCCTCTCTCCTGCTCTGCCTCCTCAGATGGCTGGTGTGGAGCCAAGATGATGGTACTGGTGTGATGACCATGTAGGGCCACTGCCTTTCTGACTCACAGATTGGGAACTTGGAGGCTGTAACCAAGGACACCAGGCGTTTCCTTCCCTGCCTGCCAGAGAATGGGAGTGGCCAGTCCAACCTCCAGGGCTGAGGACCAGGCTCCAGATGGTTCTGACACAGGTGACACTGCATAGGAGTCTGTATGGAAGGCATCCACTTACACTGGAGTTTTCTGAATGTACCAATATTTAATAATCAGGAGTAATTGTATATAGATTCCTTCCTAGATTGTGAAAAGGACCAAAGAAGGACCAAACCAAGTGTCACTGAGCAAGAATCAGGGAAGATCCACTTCTGAGAGGGATTTTCAGGTCATGCAGTTTCAATATTTAAAATTAAACTCCTCCCAAAGGCACGTGGGTCACTAACACTCGCAATGGGCTGTAGTAGCAGGAACCTCCAGCTGCAAACAAAACCCAGTTATGACAGGAGATAGTGGAGGCAGTAGTGTCCTCTAGACTAGAAACAGAGACTAGCAGATAGCTCTCCTTGGTACTACAAGCTGTGTCAGTGGGTGACTGGATGGTTTTATATTCCTTTTGACTAACAATGAAGGTCATATAATAAGATTGGCTATCTCAGAGGTGGCTGACAAAGTTGTCATCTTAAGGCTTCAGGCAACCACGCAAATTCTGTATTTTATATTAATGGTTTATAAATAAATACCTCAACATATTATTTCAATTCTTAATTTAAGAGACTAGTTTCCTAGTTTTTTTTGGAGATGTCCGTATGAAGAGTTTATTCTTGAAGTCTTTTGTGGTGTTACAGTTTAAGTACTTCAGAGCACTGCTAGCATCAAGGGCCAGAGAAGCAGATAGCAGAACAAGAACAACAGCTGTTTTTCTTGTCCAGGCTCTATGATACATAAAGAGGGAAAAACTACACAACAGTCTTATCCAAATCCCACCAGCTGCAGAGCTGTAGAACAGATGCAGATTAATTTGGAGTCTCATTCTCCATATCTTAATACTTTGTATCATCAGGGACAGTAATGGTCTAAAATATGCCACTCTACTTGGAAAGTGTCCATGTGCTCATGTTACACAGGTGTCAAGAACAGCTGGAAAGTCAGGGTCATGTATTTGACATTTTCACTCTGCACATATAGAAATAACCTGTACCAGTGTACAAATAGTTGTTAAAAAGTTTTCACACATCCCCATCATCACTAACCTCAGGTCTCCTGGGGATGATCAGCTTCTCAGCCACCAACTGCATGAGCAAGTCACATTTACATTAGCTTTTTAACTCAGACCAGGAGTTTGGTTTTGAAGTTAACTTCCTAATTCAGTGCATTTTGTTTCCCATCACGGTGCAATGTCATACCCGGTGAACTGAATTCCTTTTGGATATGCTCCAGGAGTCTATCTATCCTGCTCCAGCTGTTGGCAAGCATTCAGTTAATTGCAGCAAAACAGAGCAATTCCAAAATAATCTCACGATAAAGAGCCTTTAGTGTTAATGTTAAATCATCAGCAGCAGCTCTTTTGTTTTCCATATCTGCTCTTATTACACCACATTACTTGTTAATGTAGGCATATTTACCTGTCAAAATGATCCAGACTTGCTTGTGTGTCTATAGAACCTGTTCAAATATTTTTAGCAAGATTAGATTTTAATCAGGGTGACAGAAGTAAGTTAGGAAGCAAGGAGACATGCAAATTTACTGGCACCTCTGTGGGGACAGCAGCCTCCAAGGAGGATATTTGACAGTCTCAAATGCAATCAGAATAGCACCTTCAGCCCCAGGCCATGCCTGGGAGACATGCCTGCCTGGGTTTAGCAGTTTTGGAGCTGGCTTCAGAATTCTCCTTCTCCCCTCTACAAAGTGCCCTAGATTCACCCATGCATTAATTCTGATTAACATCAAATTCCTCCTGGAACAGAGGAGTGCACCCCCCCCGAGGTTTAACCCTCCAGTCAGCCCCTACTCCCACTCATCTATGCCTGATCTTCTCTCTCACCTAACATTGTGATTTTAAAACCTTCTCTCCCTCACACACAGAGCAACTGCTTATAATCTAACTTTCTTCTGCTACTCCAGGGCTCTAAGGCTGACTCTGTGCTCCAGGAATTCCAGCTCCTACAGAGCAGAATCAGAGCAGGGGTGGGGTTCTCAGTCTCAATGCTATTATTAAGTCAGTTCTCCCCACTGTACTGAAATTTGGTCAAGTGAATCAATGCATTGGAAAATAGGGCTCAGAAAGTCATAAAAGGGAAAAGAAAACTGGCCCATGTTTCCAGGTAGTGGCATGTAATGTGGAAGATGATCTCAGCACTAACCATTTCAGACAAATGACCCTTTACCAGTTCTTTCCATTTAAGCCTCAGCTCCATTCATTTTTGCCTGTGACTTAGATCTATTTTTAGAAACCTTAAAAATATACAGGGAGTTGCCAGCCATTTTTATTCCAATGCGGGAACATTTTATACTGAAGGCATTATTTCTGGCTCTTGATTGAATATCAGGTTTTTTTCAAGGTGAACACCAAGCCCTGACCTATGGCAGTCATTTAGGTAAGTATTGCATCTGTTTCTGTGCTAGAACATGAAGTGGACTCAAACCCAGGACTTCATTGTGCAGAAGCTGCCAAGAGCGGGAGTCTAATCTGGGACTGCTGATGCTGCCTCTCCCACTCAGCTGACACACTCACAAGTGAAGGGAATTCCCTCCCACCCTTTTAACATCACAGGGTGTGATATGCAGTCAGGGTTACAAGACTGAGAGAGATGTGCATGCTTGGGCAAGCCTAACTCTACACACACTCTGCACCCAGTATTTTTCTTCCCTACAGTGAAACACGATGATGCACAACACAGAACACTCCACCCAGAGAGATGAAGGCATGAAAGATTACATCATTTATTTTTTTTAGATTTTTGCTAAACACATGGTATCTCTGATCAAAAAGTGCAGAGAATTAAAGTATTTAGGATATTTGTACAAGCAGAATGAGTGGGTAAGAGGAATTACAGGTAGATAGATAGATAGATAGATAGATCACAGATTGACAGATAAGCACATATATACACATATAGATACATGCTATGTTCTTGGCTGTTTTGTGTCACAGAACTTCCTTGTCTTCAGCAACAGACACAAAGAAGCAGGCACTCAGTCCCAATTATACCTGTTCTGTTTCAGGAGAATTCTTCTGTCCTCATAAGGAACACAGACTTCTACCTTTAAAACACAGCCATGACTTTTTTGCTTTGTCTTACAATTTTTTTCTCTCACTTAACCCATTTCTGTTTCTTCATTATTAAAAAAAGAAAATCCCCTGAGTTAAAATAACAAGGATAAAAGCCTCTAATGTCAAAATTATTTTTTTAAGTCCAAACATATTTTGAGAAGATCAAGCCCAGGAGTTTTCCCTTTCCCCACCATACACATTCCCTGCATTTCCCTGATTATAGGACCTCAGAACAATGAGTTTGCTTGAGTTTGGAGCCGATTTGCTCTGGAGAGGTTTTCAGTCACACAGAGAAACTGGGACAGGCCCCATCCTGGATTTGGCATTCAGATCCTTCCACTACCACCAAAGACAGTGGAGGTCAGAATTAGAAACTGAACTCACTTTGCCATAGAGCTCCAAGGTCTTCCACTGGTTGACTCTAGTATTTAATTGCCTGCAGTATGGTTGGCATTGTCAGAAAATATTAAGCTGGATAGTTAACTTTGCTTTAAAGACAGGACTAGGTGGTTTCTGGAAAGTCCATTCCTATTTTCTACTAACCCTGCTACTAAAATGTAAGCTCCATTTGTAGGAGCTGAATGCTTCCAGAAGAATAATAAGTATAGGAACAGGACAGTGTAAGGCAGACAGAATAGTAAGAATAGCAAGGTAGAGCATAGCACAGAAGCAAACTTGATCTTATCCTTGGTCTCAATGTCCTCAATGTTTACAATGATATTATTTATAGTAAAGATACATTAAAATATAATATAGTATAGTAAAGACATAATAAAAATATAATTTACAGTAAAGATTTCAGGCAATTCAGTAAGTATTTCATTTCAGCAGCACAGACAACAAGATCCATATTAAGCAAAACATGGTCAGGCACCACCTGCACAGCCTGCCAAGGTAACAAGCTTTCTTGGAACAAAATGTAAACCCTGTATTGCCCCACTACAACATAAAAAAATGGTGAAGTACATCACCAGACCACACTCAATTTCATTATTCCACCTTCAGGCTGATGCCTTCTCTCTGAGAAAATGGATTGCTTTGAAAGAATGGCTCATTTATCTTAAGAGGAATTACTGCAAGTTGATCTGTCTTGCCTCAATTTTTTCAGTCAGTTCTTAATCACTGGAATGCCAATAGTCTTAATTAACAATTGCAATGCACACTGAGGCCCAAAAGCAAAAAGTATTATGGCATTAGCTTCCCAGGATTCATTTGGTATGAGTATTCTGAGGGACTGACAGGGAATCTGCCTCATATCTTATTAGACAAACCACTGGGCCCTGAGAATATGTGGGGATCTTATGGTACAAAAGTGTTAAAAATACTGTTAAAAGTTCTGCTAAGGACATTGCAGGAATCACAAGAAGAGACTTCATATGCCAGATCTTTGCCCAAGCGTTTGCATGGAGAGAGCTGACCCACTCCCTTTGCCCCAGCACTGCTGCTATCAGTAAATGAACAGGGAATATAAAGCATGATTCTCTGGACAAATAAAAGACACAAGGCAAGAAGAAGAAAACTTATGCTGATTTTTGTGGGGTTGGCTCAGAAGTGCTGTGTAGCTCCTTGTATTTCAGAATACAGGTGGTGTTAACTGCTAGAGCCCAGCCGACCTAAGCCTGATGGCTGGTACCAGTATTATACAGAGACAAGGAGATCTCAAAACAGTGCAATGCTTACATTGTACGAGCTCCATTCCTTGTGTAAAAGCCTTGAGCCTGATATTTTGGTCTTTTTCGTTACAGACAGAAGATCCTGTACCTTAGATACATATAAAACATGTTGAAAAAACAGTGCCCACCTACTTATCTGGGCTGCTGAGCAGCTGATCTCCCAAGGTATTCCTTGGCCTTGCATGACTTGGCCCACTTCTCCCATGGGTGCAGACAAAACCAGTGACTTGAAGACGTGCAGACTGCTGACATCCACTTAAAATAGAATAGAATTAGGAAGCTATTTCATCTACCACAAACAATCACAGAAAACTCTGTTTTCCTCAGGCTTTTTCCTCCTTTCCATAAAGGCACAGAAGATTTTGAAATTATGTTGTTTAGAGGGATTCCCGTACTGCATGATACATCACATACCCTGCTTGTTAGCATTAAAATGTAGCAGACATCCCCTTCCCTGCCTCAAAACCTTCATGGACTAACCTACTGAACAACCTAATGCCTGTTCAGTCCCTGCCCCAGGCCTCTGCATGTCCACAGCAGACCAAAACAAAAACACACTAATGAACTACGAAACTTAAAAAGTCAACACCTTCCCTAAGTTCCTCTCAAGTTACTTCACATGGACCATTTTTCGGGCCTGGCATTAATTTTATATCTGTTCACTGGCTATGTGAACCTTGTCTATTTACTTCAGGGAACAAAAAAAAAGGCCAAGTGTGAGGACAGAATATATGTTCAAACTACCTGAATCTATGCCAAACCACAGATGTGAACTGTGTCAGCTTCCCTTCAGTTGAATTTTCTGGCAATTTCCATTTTAAAGAATTTAGAGGAAGTAGACCAACAAAACACAAATAAGGTATTTATTTTATTTTAGAAGATTTTTTTTTTCACACAAGCTGTGTTTGTGTGAATACTTATACTGGATTCACACAGTTCTGTACTGCTGACAGTAAACTTTTCATCTGAAGCAGACAGGACATTTCTGTCTGATTAGCTAGGGCATTTTGAGTTTTGCTGATTTCATGCTTTAATGCTAAAACACTTCAGCAGACATGAGATTTGATCTGGTATAAGTCTATATGTATGTGGACAGGTGATGTCTGATCTTTCTTCCTGGAACAAACAAATGCAGTAATGTTGTTTAATAAGTTTGGACCAGAAGAAATAGCCACCTCTGGACTGGTTCTTTGTATCACCAGACTGATTTGTTTCTGCTCTGATATTCAGAGTCCTAAATCTGACTTTACTGCCCTAGTGAATGACTGCTCTTTTGCTTTCTCTTTCACTTTGAGTTTGCCTAGATTTTTTCCCAATAAATGGAGACTTCCCTGGGGGATTTACCCTGGCTGCAAGCAGAGATAATCCTGTGCAAACCAGTGGGAATCAAGCACACTTTGCTTCTCTCCCAAATATATCATAACCTAAACTTCCATCAGTTCTACTTTGTCATCTTCTCTGATCTTCTCCCTACATCATTTAATATCTGTCATAAGGGATTAAGAATTTCCATAAATCCCAACCGTACTACATCACAGTACTGTGTCATTTTTATCTTGCCCAGACGCAGGAAACATGGCATCACATCATGCCATAAAACCAAATTGGGAAACATTTAGCAGCAAAGATTACTCACATCAAAAATCACCTGAAAAAAAACCTATCATGCAGAGCACTGAAGCAGCCTGCAGTGCGTGAGCACCAAGTGAAAGCAATCTCATGTAGAAAGTCACCTTTGTGCTGTGAGAATGAAATCAGACTCAGCACATGAGCCAGATTTCCTCCTGCACAAACACAGATAAATATCCTAGAAGCACACAAACCAGTACCTTAGATGAACATTCACACCTCACAAAGCTCCACAGGTTCCTGTCCCCCAACTCCAAAGCTGTGGCCACCCATCCTCTGCCAGGTACACAGCCCTGCTGCTTCACCCCCCTCAGTGTGCAGGCCACAGGTTATCACATAACTCCGCAAAAAAACAGAGGATAACTGCACAAAGGGCCTGGCAAGCTCAGTGTTCAGAAGAATCTCTTGCCAAGCCCACCCGATTACCCCAGCCCTCTAATGACAGAATTTAATTAAAATAACAGAAGTTAATTCAAGGCCTGACACCCCACAGCTCTCACAAGGGTGCCTGAGCACTTTGTTGTCCTGGTGCCTTTCCTGCAGCACAGCTGGGTGTAAGTCTGTAAGATCCTGATGTTGTCATTGGAACCTAGCACTTGACTTCATTGGATGCAGGGTCCTGGCACAGCTGTGCTTAAATTCATTTCAGTTCCTAGTGCTGCACCCTGCAGCATTGGGAACGAAGAGCAAACTACTTAATGAGTGATAATCTTGTATATATAGCTTTGAAAAGAGCTCAGCATGGTGAAGAATTGAATGGCTTGGTTCTCCTATCCAAAAATAGCTCATGGGGAACTGCCCACTTCTATATTCCAGTAAGTCCAAGTGAGAGTAAACCAGCAAAATTTATACATGATTTTACTTTTTGTTCAGTAAACTGCAAGACCATTCTGTTTCCTTTTAATATCAATCTCAGGTGTGCTTTATTTATTATACTTGCTTGTATTCTTCTCTAGGCTGTCTCTCTTCAGAATTTCAAGTCTACTTTATGGTAAAATAAATCTAATATCCTGATACTATCTAGAGGCATAGGATTGATTTAAACCCAGATTAAGACAATTCATTTTATTCTGCAGAACAGAGGTTCATTTAATCTCAGTGTCTCATTTTCCTTAGCTATAACATGAAAAGACTGATTTTTTCATATTTCAATAACAAAAAGTCACTGTAGCTACTGATGTTTGCCAGGCAGTTGGCAGGTGCACAAAGGAGGGTATGAGTCCAAACAATTACATATACAGTACTGTATATGAAGTATACTGTATTATGAAGTTTTAAACCTTGTTTAGGGGAAAAATGTGGGATATTTTGCAGATATCCCACTGTGATCATGTGGAAGTCTGCCCAAAGAAATCGTAGCTGAAGAGCATGCTGTGAAATCAGGCTAGTTATCATCTTTCTCAAAAAAGTTATGAGAGCCATCACTCTGATCCTGATTCTATTCTTTCTTACACTGGCGCAGACTGAGTGATTAACTGTAACTGAGACAGAAATCTGACTTGTTGGGTCAAATTCTAGGACAGTTTCTGAATCTAGGCTCCACAGAGCTTGGCTCTTCACTTTCCAGGAATTGACTTAATGCTCAGAAATGAAAGAAGAACATTTCATTGGCAATGTCAGCTATATTGAGGGCTAGCTTCACCTTTCAAAATTATCAGATTAATTTCATATTGTACTCTTTTATATAATCCACAGCTTTTGACTTAATTGCCTTGTGTATAGAGTGATTTGGAATGAAAGTAGGTATTATAAAAAAATAGATGTCTGGCAATGATAAACTGATGTGATTTTGGTGAGGGGATTCCCAGTATTTGTCCTCAGCTAAGAGCATTTCATGTATTTCAGCCCTGCCTCTAAAGTAACCATAGTTCAAGGCATTAATATTTCATGAGGCATAAACGGTTCCCCTTTAGGAAAAGTAAAAGCAGTTTTTCCTGTTTGTGAAATTTCCACATTGCCAAGAACAAGAAAGCTTTCGAAACACTATCTTTGCTGCTTGCAGAGCTTCACTGCCTTATAGGGTCTGAATCCCCTGGAATCACACTGGGGGCGGGCTGGGAATGCTGGCTTTTCCTCCTTCTGGGTGATTCTGGGAGGCCTGCAAATGATGTCATGGTACATTTTAGGCTACAATAACAGGAAATCATCAAGTGTTTACACTGGCAGACTGGGCTGTGATGTGATTTTCCTCCTCTTCCTCTCTGCCCCCCCCGCCCACCTCGCCCCTGCCATTGACTTCCTTGATATATCTGCTTCCTCTGATTAAAATACTACAAGGTGGCAACACTGAAGGAGGAAAAAGGAAAGTGGGGGAGGGAGACAGAAAGGCATATTTTAAAAAAGGATGATTCCCCTCAAATCACTGACAGAGAGCACAGTCCTCCCTCTCTGGCCCTGCACATACTGTGTTAGTGCAGTGGCTCAGAAACACGTCAGAAATTGGCCTGCTGAGGAACTGGAGGATGGACCGCTCCCAGCTGAGACATGAAAAAGAAACTCTCCCCTCCTAGCACAGATGAGTCACAGAAAAGATCTCCTTGGCAAAGTTTTTTTTGAATTTTCCTGCTGCACAGGCACATCTGAAAATATACGACATGGGCTGATGGACTCCAAGGAGGAGAAGGCCACATTTTCAGGGCTTGGGTCAGAGCAAGGATGCAAGTGACTTTTACCCAGAGATTTTATCACAATCTGTGGTAAACATCAATTTTCAGTTTCAGTTTCAGAGGCAAGGGAGGGTACTAGGGTTCAGGTCCTGCTTGTACCACTGATGCACAGTATGAATGCTAGACATTGTGTCCTTTCCAATATTAATTAATTAATTAATACAAAGGCAAGAAGGAGGAAGATGTAAGGTGGTGTCCAGAAGACAAGACAAGGGATTCCAATGAGGTAAAAGAGACTAATTTGCTCCATGGTAGTTCATGTTCATGTTTCCATGACTATACAGAACCTGGCATTAGCTGGGTTTGTTAGAGCATGGTGCTAACAAAATCAAGGTTGTGTGTTTGATCCCCAATGGGCCATTCACTTCAGAGCTGGACACAATGATCTTGTGGGTCCCTTCCAACTCAGAATATTCTGTGATTCTGTCATGTAATATATTCTGATATACATATCATATACATGTATTCTGATATATTCCAGCTCGTTGCTATTGCACTGGGTCAGCAGAATGCACACAAGTGGCTCCAAGTTGGAGGAACATCAAGGAGTAGCTGGAAGGGGCTAACTCTAGAGCAGATATCAGGAGTTTATGGAGGATGGCTCATTTACAGCAGTGTGGAAGGAAGTCTGAGATAAGAAAGACTGCAAATATTGACGAATATTACAGAAAATTACATTTTCTGCAAATTAAAATGTAAAAAAATGCACACATCAGGGGTCTCAGTGCCTGGAGCTGAAGAACCATGACTACAAGAATGATTAATTCCCAGCTGACCCTGAAATTGTGCAGGATCTGCTGCTCCAGATGGGTCTGCACAACTATAAGAGGCCTGATGGGATTCAACCAAGAATCCTCAAAGAGCTGCTGATATCATTGCAAAGTCCCTCTTGATGATTTTTGAGTGTCTTGGGAATTTGGAGAGGTCCCAGCTGACTGGAAGGTGATGAACATTGTCCCAGTTTTCAAGAAAGGCAAGAAGGAGGACCCTGGAAACTGCAGGATGGTCAATCTCACTTCAGTGCCCATTAAAATAATGGAAAATATTCTTCTGGAAGGTATTGAAAAACACCTGGAGGACAATGTAAGCATTGGTCACAGCCAGCATGGCTTCATGAGGGGGAAGTCTTGATTGTCAAACATGTTTCCTTCTGTGACAGAGTAACCCACCTAGTTGATCTTGATGATGTAATCTTTTTGGACTTCAGCAAAGCTTTTGATACTGTCTCTCATAGTAACCTTCTGGATAAAATGTCCAGCATACAGCTGAATAACCATGTTATGAAATGGGTGAGCAACTGGCTCACAGGTTGGGCACAAAGAGTGAATGGGGTAGCATCCAGCTGGTGACCTGTCACTGGTGACATTCCACAGTGCTCCATCCTTGGCCCAGTTCTCTTCAACATTAGAAGTTGGATGAAAGACTTGAAGGAATACTAAGTAATCTTGCCAATGATACAAAATTGTGAGTTGACTGCCTCCAAGGCAGGGAGATCCTGCAGAGAGTCCTGGTAAAATTAGGGAAGTGGCCAATCACCAACTGTATGAAGCTTAACAAGGGCCAGATTCTGTACTGGGACAGGGCAACCCTGGCTGTATGTGGCATAAGAGGCTGGAGAGCAGTGCCATGGGAAAGGGACCTGGAGATCCTGGACAATGGCAAACTGAATCTGAGCCAGCAGTGCCCTGGCAGCCAGGAAGTCCTGAGGGACATCACACACAGCATCACCAGCTGGGCATGGGATTGTCCTGCTCTGCTCGGCACTGGCACTGCCGCAGCTTGAATACTGTGTGCAGTTTTGGGCACCACAAAAAAGACATTAATTTATTAGAGAAGGTCCAAAGGAGTACCACAGGATGGGGTGCTCTGGAGGGGAAGCCTTATGAAGAGTGACAGAGGTCACTTGGTTTGTTCAGCTTGGAGAAGGGGAGATTGAGGGAAGACCTTGTTGTGGTCTTCAATATCTTCACAAGGGGAAGTGGAGGGGCAGGTATCTCTTCACTCTCCTGACCAGTGACACAACATAAGGAAATGGCACGAAGATGAGTCAGGGGAGATCAAGGCTGGATATGAAGAAAAAGTTTTTCACCTAGAGGGTGGTTGAGCACTGGAACAGACTCCCCAGGAGAGTCGTCCCAGCACCAAGGCTGTCTGAGTTTAAAAATCATTTGAACAATGCTCTCAGGTACATGAGGGGATTCTTGGGGATGGTCCTGCACAGTGCCAGGAGTTGGGTTCAGTGAGCCTTCAGGGTCCCTTCCACCTCTGCATACTCTATGATGCTATGATTCTGTAAGTCTAGACAGAAACAAAGTAGGAAGGGAGAGAGTAGCAAATAATTTTATTTATATTGTCTATTTTTCTCCATTTACATAACATCAGCAACACTGACAGTTTAAATCATGCTGAGAAATCTCCCAAATGGAGATAAGCCTGAGACACTCACTAAAGTAAAACTACTAGGATATGGAAAGTCTTTCTCAGAGTACCATGGCTCTGTTCAGTGCATTTAGAAATTGTGGGTCTCCAGTTCATAAAGCTCAAGAACAGACAGACAGGAAACCTTCTAGAAAAAAATACAGTCACAGGGACTTACACCTTGCATCTATGATGCAACTGCAAAGTGCAATTTACAGCAGTTAGCAGAAGGAACAGGAACCACAAAGATGTGATTTCACCACTCTAAGTTACTCAAATGCTTATCTATGGTCAGTGACAGGCTGATACAAACTGCATTAAAACCATGGGTGCTTTGGCTTCACTATTATTACTAATGATGGCATTACCTGAGGCATCTAATCAGGGCTGTGAGAGAAAAATCATCACAGCAACACTCACACATTTATTATCTATGATAAAAAGGAAGCTTCTCCCCCAACCGGGTAGCTGGGATCTTAAGCCCACTTAAATAGATACTTCACTCCCAGACACGCTCAAAATGAAGCACAATCTCAAATGCTTTGCTGAATGAGGGGTTGAGGCTTTCCTCTCTTTAATAATCCCAAAGATAAATTGTAAGGGTTCACCCACTGCTAAGTTGTGCAGACCAGTTAGCTCATCTTTGGGAATCAGTATAAAGATGAAGTCCCATGCAAACCAATAATTATTATTAAATATATCTCCAAGGCATGTATTAAATATACCTCCAATGTGAAAGCAAAGAATTGTTCACTTTGTCACAACCTTTTTAACAGACAAAAAGCAATAGCCTAAATCTCCAACCTGATCTACGCTATGAAGCCATACTGGCTGCCAAGAACTACGTGAGTAGATATGGATATGATTATTAACACTGCTAACACAGAAGGCACAGAAGGTCACCTTTGTGCAAGGCTGGGGTGCAGGAAGGATATTCACTTCATATTTTCCTCCCAAATAAATGGTGGGATGGGGACTTGTTTCAAAGAAAGCAAAGGAAGCAGTAGATTAAAATCAACCTCACTACATCAACTCTGTCTCTTTCTTAGATAATGACAGAGGTGGCCTCACTGAGAATGACTTCTGCAGTTTGGCAACCAGGATGGAGGGTGGCTACAATTACAGCCTTTGGTGAGGATTCTGAGACTCACTCCTCACCAGTTTCCTCCAGAGCTCCTCTGCAGGCAGAAGTAGGCTGAAAGAAGGATATTCAGAATGTTAGGTAGGAAAGATTTGGCCTTAGTGCAATCAGCTGTTTTTCCAGGCACAATCTTCAGGCTGAAAACAGGTCTGTTCAACATGTGGTAGCATCAGAGTGGTTACAAGCTTCCTGGCCACAGCAAGTGGACAGACCCTCCCATACACACACATTCTCCCATCATTCAGTCACCAAGGATTTTCCATCACTTTTTTGAAAACATTGTGGAATCAGAATGAAAACCTGTTTGGAGAATTACAATGACATCAAATCTAAATGTACCCAGCACACTACAATTGCACAGAAACAGTAAGAGGCAGAAATATCTGGAAGGGGCACTACTTGCACCTCAGTGAGCAAACACTTTAAAGCATGACCATCTGAGAGCCAGCATTGTCTTGAAGGTGCTTGCTCTTGAGTCCTGAGGAACATCCAGACTTGAGAACTTTCATTCACGTCCAGCATATGTCAAATGCGTTTTCTTTCTGTGAGTCAGAGCCTGGGGCTTCACCAGGCTCTGCCTTCATCATCCAAAACTGAATTTCCCTATGCTGCTGAGTCACACTGGCAACTGACAGGCTGTGCAGATAGGCTCTGCAGATGCAGGCTGAAAGATTGTGTGAGTGTGCTGCACCAAACTCTAAATTTTCCATACCCTGAGGGCCCAGGAAAGTCATTGCCTGCACTGCCACAACCAGTTTTCACTAGTCATGGTGCTGGCAGTATTCAGGGTGGGTAAGAACATGGATTACTCGTCTGAAAGTGCCCTGAGTGTCAGTGGCCCCTCTCATCCATTTCATGGCTACAGTAACTCTGACAGTACTATCCCTTCTGTGAGCAGTGTCCACCTCTGTCATAGCCTTTGTAGGGGAAAACAGAAGCAGTGGACCAGGTCTGGCTCTTCCCATAATGAAATATTTGATTAAGTGATTTCTTGAAGGGATTTGAAGTTTTTTTGTTCCAGCCTGGGACAGGTTGGGTCTAACAACTGCACCATGTTCAAAGCACAGGGAGCACAGATGGATGCTGTGGAGTTAACATGGCTAAAATCACTGGAAATCCACTGAATGTAGACAATATTAAGAAAACAGAAGAGAGGGATAAGAGTACTGAACTTCTAATTGCTTTCAGGATGTTGCTGGCTGGGAAGCAAGTAGGAGATAATATTATTTAACAGTGATGAATGCCCACAGTGAGCAGTCCTCCACCTCAGTTCAAATCCTGCTCACATCACAAACTCTGTAACTGTGCTGGAAGTCACAAGTTCAAATTGCATCAGCCAATTTGGTGCCACTCTGTGGCAAAAGGGTAGGGATATGGAGCTGAAAATCAATGCAAGAAAAGGATGTGGGACACAGCACTGTAAGCTACCTTGGTCAGGATTCCACTTGCAGTAGGAGCAAAGTACATCACTTTGTGTAGTTATGCCTAAAAATCTCATTTGAAGGAGAAAGCTGATAGCCAGTATAGCTCATTTTGTCTTGCTGCAGAAGGCCTGATTCTTCCTCTGTGCTGCTCCTGATGAGCAGACAATGCTAGACTGAAAGGACTTTGCTGGCATGGAAAGGCACAAAACTCACTTCTTTAGAAACCTAGATAGGAAATCAAGCTCACAAGGAAGTGCCAAAGGGTCTAAGGGTCTAGCAGACACCTCATGATCATGAATTTATTTAGCATGCTGAGCATCAGAAGCAGCTTAGTCCTTAATCCACTGTGAGACAATTTGTGTTAAATATTACACATATAACACAATTTGTGTTATTTTTAAGTGAAAGAGGATGAAGTTCTGGAATAGGGTAAGAATAAAAGCACGGGGGGTGAATGTAGGAAGCTAAGAAGATTGTGACTTCTAAGCACAAAGTGCACGCCATGGTTGGTTAAGCAAACCACACAGCTAAAAATCACATCTGGGGACCCAATGCAATCCATGCTTATGCCATTGCCCTCATCTACTCCTAGCTTGGATATCAAGACAAAGTTTCTCACACTGAGGGTGGCTGAGTGCTGGAATAGGCTCACTGGAGTGGTGGTCACAGCACCAGGCCTGTCTGAGTTCAAAATGCATTTGAACAATGATCTCAGACACATGGCTGAGGTTATTGGGTTCTTGGGGTATCCTGTGCAGGCCTAAGAGTTGAATTCAGTGATCCTTGTGGGTCACTTCCAACTCCCTGGATTCTACAATTCTATAATTACCAGCTCCCCAGCAGGGCCAAAGGAGCCAGTCATAAGAAAAGGTAAGCCTAAGTCCCTTCCTTTCCTCCCTGGAGTCATCAGGGAACCACACCACAAACTGCTCTCATCATAGGTAATACCAGCAGGCAACAGCACTTTTCCCTCATCATTCACTAAAGCAAAATGCCTCAATGTGTTCCTCTTGCTTGGGAAACATGCATCTAAGAGACTCCATGAGACAAGTGTGGTCTAGAGAAGGGAAGGACTCTCAACTTCTTGGCAAAGCCATGTTGCCAAGCACAAGCTCCATTTCCCCATCACTTCTACACTGAATGAAGCCGTGTTGATGTTTCCAGTGACAAGCAACTCCTCATGCTTCCACACTGGGGAGTGCTGGGAACATGAAAAAAAAGGGGGAGCTGTATTTATTACATGCTGATTCACAGGTCAGTTCAAGTTAGCAGGACTGGTCAGCATGTGTGAAGTATTTTTTTACTCAAAAATCCTAAGCATTTTTGCAAGAATATTTTCTTTTAACTGATACTTTCACTACAGGAAGTAAAAGTTTATATGGTTTAGTATCACATGAAAGTCGTGCAAGGAGCAGGGAGTTGGACTTTATGATCTTTATGGGTTCCTTCAAACTTGAGATGTTCTAGGGTTCTATGAGAAGTGGGAGGTTTTTTCACTTTCGAACCAATAAAGATGGAAAGATTTTCATGAGTTAAAAACACTTCATTACATCTTTCTGATTTTGGACATTACTTGTGTATCAATACACTATTGTGTCTTCATGTTAAGCATGTAGATGTTTTCTCTTGTTTTGTCTTTATTGCAACTGAATGGTTTTACTCTATCAAAATGTCTCATGGTGGTCTCACCAAAGTGATTGCTTCACTCTGGATGTAACTGGTGATCACTGGTCACTGTAAACATTCACTGGACGTGGTCCTAATCAGGGTCTGCAGATTCACTCCTCAGCAGCACGGCTCTGCTTCATGATGAGGAGTCTTGGCTGAATCTGGTTGTCATCTCTGGGTCTGCCCTGCTCAGCACACCTCACCTGGTACTGTGTAGCTGGGGCCTGGCTGATGAGGATCCTGCTCCGGCAGTTTTGGGTTC
This sequence comes from Cyanistes caeruleus, assembly GCF_971803275.1. Taxonomy (NCBI): domain Eukaryota; kingdom Metazoa; phylum Chordata; class Aves; order Passeriformes; family Paridae; genus Cyanistes; species Cyanistes caeruleus. Next base: position 14,016,486 of record NC_141714.1, on the reverse strand, counting down.
TGGCTCACTGACTGCCAGGAATTGCTGGCCCCCACTGCATCCTGAAAATCTGATTCTTAACAGATATCCAGCTTCTGATTTTTTATTCTGATTCAAAATAAAAACACTTTACCAACTATCATTGCCTCTCCAACTTCTCTTGTGCTTTGTGCCTGAAATGTTTGCAGTGTTTTTCCCTCCACTTCAGACAAAAATTAATTCATTATAATTGCACTGGAATAGAGGGAAGTTACCTCACGTTTCAAGAAAAATAAAGCAGCCTTAAAATGCTATTATGAACAGAAAAATCATACATACAGACAAAACTTAATCAAAACTGAAATAAAAACACAACCTTAATGAAATTTAGAAACTTAAATGTTATTGTATACTGAATTTTTTACTTCCTAAACAAGACAATCTTAGCACATCATCCTGCTACATAAACAACAGGATGCTGGGTTTTTTATATCTCAAAAACTTCAGTTATTTTAGAATTAAACATACATAACAAGACTATCCAGTTAAAAGAGAAATATTCCTAATTTTTATCTATGCCCCCAGAAAGTAAATTACATTAAAATGGTACTGAGTGGTGTAGATTATGTTCTTCTTTTTGAACAATAAAAAAACCCAGTGTAGATATTTTTACTAGTAGCCCTGTGACTTTGATACATAAAAATCAAGAACTGGTGAAAGGCCTTGAGGGGAGCCTGGATGAGCAGGGCTGAGGTCACTCGCTGTGGTCAGCCTGGAGGAGACTGAGGGGAAACCTCATCAATTCACAACTTCCTCATGAAGAGAAGAGAAGGAGCAGGCACTGATCTCTTCCCTTTGGTGACCAGGGACAGGACCCAAGGGAATGGCCTGACATTGTGTTAGGGGTGGTTTAGGTTGGATATTAGAAAGAAATTCTTCAGCAAGAAGTGTCCTTGCCCCACCTTGAGTACTCTGTGCTGTTTTGGGCATCCAAAGGAGGGCCAGGAGGAAGGGGAGAGGTCAGGAGGGGAAGCCTATGAGGAGTGGCTGAGATGTCTTGGTTTGTTCAGCCTGGAGACTGAGGTCAGACTTCATTGTGTTCTTCAACATCTTCACGAGGGGAAGTGGAGGGGCAGGTACAGATCTCTTCACTCTCGTGACTCCAGGAAATAGCATGAAGTTGAGTCAGGGGACGTTTAGATTGACTATTTAGAAAAGACTTTTCACCCAGAGGGTGGCTGGGCCCTGGAACAGGCTCCCCAGGGAAGTGCTCACAGCACCAAGGCTGACAGAGTTCAAGACGCGTTTGGACAACATTACGGGGCACATGGTGCTGGGGATGCTCCAGGGCTTTCTCGCAAGGCTTCCCACGCCCTGATTCAAGGGCACACATCGCCGTCCCTCAGCTCCCCGCAGCTGCACAAGGGGAGAACGGCCCCGAGCAGAACCTGAGGCGGCCGCACCCAGCGGCGGGCGCGGGAAGGGGAAGCGGAAGCGGAAGCGGCGCAGCGCGGGCAGGGCCGGGCGGGGCGCGGGGCGGCGCTGGCGGTGGCGGCATGGCGGCCCGCGCGGGCCCGGCCTCACGCCGCGGCCGGCCCACCTCCTCCCCGGCCCGCAAGCGGCTGAATCCGCTGAGGACGGTGGTGGCGTGGAGGGGCCGAGCGGAGTGGGACCAGGTGATGGTGGGGCTGTACTGCGGGGACAGCCGGCTGCAGCAGGACGCGCTGGACCGCGTCTCGGCGTGGAAGAGCCGGTACGAGCCGCGGGCGGGGAGAGCGATGTGGCTCTCGGGGCCGTCCCTCTGTCCCTGGAGCCCAGGCGCCGCCGAGGACTCGAGCGGCGCTCCCAGCGGAGCAGCTCCGCGGCCGGGGCCGTGTGGGGAGGCCGGGCCGGGTGGGCAGGCCGGGGCCGTGTGGGGAGGCCGGGGCCGGGTGGGCAGGCCGGGCCGGGTGGGCAGGCCGGTGGTGCAGCCGGGCAGGCGGCCCTGTCTTGCAGGGCTTTTTCTTCATCACGGGGGGCTCCGGGCACGTAGTTCATGCCACGGTGGCCCCGTGGGAGCAGGGGAGGCAGAAGCCCTGCATACCCGCAATTGCACGGGCTGATTTCTCGAGGCAGCGAGCACACATCCAGGGCCCCTAAATTGCCTCTGCTGCGTCCGTACACAAGACCCGCCTAAGTAAAGCATCTTGTGTATGCGTTTAGCGTATCAGTATATACTCATTTAATATGTGCTTAAGAGTAGCAGTGTAACCACTCTGTTGCAGTAGACGCCTGGAAAGAGCCTTTGATGCTGTCTCAGCACACCATTTCTTAGGCTGTTAAGTACTACAGAGCACAAAATGTAGTGCAAACGTTGCCTTTTTTTGCAGGGTAAGTGTATTTGTGTGAGCCTGCTCACCTGGTTTTCCTTTGCTTCCAGGTATGGTCCAAAAATGCCTCTTGCAGTGGACTGCACAGCAGAACTGATTTGTTGTAAGGTCCTCGATTCATCTGGCAGATTGAAATCACATGAGCTCATCCTCTCTTATGGGCTTGCACTTGTAAGGTAAGGGCTCTCAGGGTCCTTGTGCTTTGAGAGGGAAAAACCTGGAGAGATGTCATTATTCCCCTGTCTGAGTTCACTTTGCATCTCTGGGACCACAGGATTGTACAGCACATGGGGAGTTTGTCTCTGCAGCTCTTGATAGTCATTTATCTTTTCTGTAACCTGCATGCAGATTTGTCAACTTGATCACGGAAAGGAAACAGAAGATGGTCAGCATTTCTCTGAGACAATTAGCCAGAGAGGTAAATTGATAATTTACATCTATACAGAAAGTATATGCATTGGTTATTAACAACACTGAGTGGATGAAATTGTGGGGGGTCATTCTTTTGTAACCAAAATAACAGCCATAGATGCTTGTTTATTCCAGCTGCAAAGTTTTAAACAGGTTCATTGCAACTGGATCTAAAACTTTGTTCTTTGAAGTCACAACAAGGCTGATGATCATTAAAAGTTTTTGAATCATATGTGATCAAAAGTCTTGATTTACATGTGTGTAGTCCTACTTGACATACTATCTCACGTTTTTCTTTCTTAGCTACTGAGATAGGAAAAAGAGCTAAACCTGTGGTTTTTTAAATCCTAGTCTTTAACAAGCAAGGCTATACATAAAAAACACATTTGCAGGTATTTTCATCTCGTATCTCTTTCTTCAGGTGAGCTTTTCCACTTGTGTGTGGAGGAGGAAAGTTTCAAGCTGTAACTGTGTTAGCAGGACCAACTTGAGTCCTTTTACTGCCAGCTGCACTGGACATCATACCTGGGACTGAACAAGTTTTGACAGTGAAGGACAGACAGTATTTGAGACTCTTCTGTATATGTTTGGGCCCCTGTGAGAATGATGAATTGATTTTTTTTTCCTGGGTTTTTGAGAAAAGTTGTGCTTCTCACTTTTTAAAACTGATCAAGCTTAAAAACAAACGTCTTGCATTGTTAAGGGTAGTTGTCCTCAGGAAAGTTGCAAAAAACTTCATGCAAATTACCATGTAAATTTCAGTGTTATATATGATATTATTTGTGTCTTTGATATAGAGTTACCCAGAATGTTTCATCCATTTAAATATAGTTTAACTGCTTCTCAGTATCATTAAATTACATGTAACACCTCTGTCTAAAAAGAAATCTCTTGTTGCATGTAACACTGAAGAACTTAAACTGTAAAATGCAAGTTTGTGTGGATCCTAGGCCACAGGAGGAGTGGCGTCAGAGGGCTGGGGGATCTTGGCCCACTCTCGGAAGTGGGAACCAGGGGAGCTACAGTGCAGGAGTGGCCAGTAAGGTGCTGTTCCCACCTGGTAGAGGCTCTCTGCAGCTTTGCAGGGCTGCCTGCAGGTGTGGCCTGATGCAGTGGGAACAGAGGGGTAACGTGTGTTGGCTGCTGTTGCAGGTGGACATCCCTGTGTGGATTGTGGACCTCCGTCACGAGCTGACGCACGGGAAGCTGCCACGGCTGGCCCTGTGCCGCAAGGGTGAGTGCCAGCAGCAGTTGACATTGGGAGGGGTGGCCTGAGGCATGCTTGGGGTGGCAATGCCTGTGCTGCAGGCCCTGAGGAGAGCACCCCTGCCTCCGTTTTGGGGTGAAGCAGGACAGGCAGCGTGCTTGTCCTGGCAGGGAGAGTTGTGATATCAAACACTGAGAGGATTTCCCTGTCAGGAGAGCTGAACCATGTCCAGTGGCTCCAGGTTGTGGTTCCTCACAGGGCAGATGCTCAGAGGCTTTCTTCTGTCCCTGAAAAAATGACTTGAAATAACAACATCTGGTTGCAACAATTTGGTGCTTTTGGTTTTTTACAGCACAGGAAGTTTGTCTTGGAGAAATAGGTAAAAGCTTTTCCTGATTGTTTAGTGATACCTAAGACTCTTTAAAAAGTCCCATTTAAGGAGAAATGTGGATGCTGCAAGCCTGAGCAAATGACCAGCTCATAGCATTTGAAGAGATTTCTTGGAATTTTGGGTTAAGGCTTGAGGATCCAGTTAAATAATCTTCAGCATGGTCCTTAGATTGAATTTCAAAAATGCTGATGGAAATAAAGGCATTTTCTTTCCATTCTATCTAATGTATGCATAGTGTAGTCCCTGCACAAAAAAAATTATGTTATTGTTGTAGATGCTGTATTGACCATGGTGATACTAAAGTACTGATTCATTTTCTCATCAGGATGCCACTGCAGGGACCTAGCTGCTGCTTAAATTTGAGCTAGCTTGAGCAAGGTGCAGTGCCATAGCAGTGTCCAATCTTTTTTTTTTTTCTCCTGGTTTCTTTTTGGAGGTTGGTTTTGGTTTGGTTTTTGGGGGGTTTGTTCTGATTTTTTTTGTCTTGTTCACGTTTTCATTAATGGAGTTTTTTGTGTTTTCAGGGTTCATAACTGGTTAATAGCATTTATTTTCATAATACAAATTAGCAACATGCCACCTATTATTTTTTGCCATAAAAAGAAATCTTCACTGAGAAGATGTTTTCTGTTCTCCTTTAGGTTGTGATGTTGTGCTGGACTGGCTACGAAAGATGTACTGGAACCGTCAGCTGGGCAATAACTTGTGTGAAGAAGACGAGTATGAGGATGAGGAAGAAGAGCAGGAAGAAGTGGAAGCAAATGAAGTGTTGGACAATGATGCATGGGAGAATCGAACCCCACAGCATGAGGCCCATGAGAAGCACAAGGAATTCCATGGTAGGAGCTCCTAGAACAGTAGAAGATACAAGGGTTAGATATGCTAGAGAAAGCAGTTTAAGTGTGTGGTTTTTAGAATGTTTAACAGTTTAAATATGTGCATTTTTCTAGCATAAAGATGGACCTGCAGCTCAGGTTTGGGATTCCTCTTTGGGTCTTGGTGGATTCCTGGGGTTGAATGACTGGTTTGCTAGTATTTCTCCAAATTTTTAGCACTTTGGTTTGTACAGCTGTAGCACTGTTGCAGTTATTGCAGAATGCAAGTATAAGGAATACAAATATGCATCAGAACATAAAATGCATATGGGAACAATTTTTACCTACACTAATCTATTTTGGAATTTGTTTTTGAGCTGTATGGGTTTATCCAACTTACCTGTCTTTTGCTGCTGTTAGTGAGAAAGTATGGAAATCATGGTTCAATGCCCCTTGAGAAAATTTATGTTGCTGGAAAAGTCTGAGAGTTTCGGGAGTCTTCAGTCTGCCAACAGAATTGCTGGCTTCATTTGATCAATGCCTTCCTTGAGTGTAAATTTAGCAAAACTAAGCAGCTTCGTTAGATATAAAATTCCCTTACATAGTTGATCCTCTGCTTAAACAATGTATTTATGTTTTTTTCTAGAAAAAGTCAGAGATGTTCTGATATCTTACAAGAATGAGCAGTTCCGGGTAAGTGCACTCATGATCATCTCTTCTGTTAATTCTCTTTCTTGGGTAATACATTTTCTCTTCCTTGTTAGTTCCTTGCTCAGGTCTGTCTGCTAGTGTTGTCGTACGTGGCTTGCCAAAGGAAAACTTCAGGGAACAAGCAGTTTGACCTGTGACAGTTCCTAATGTGGGTACTTTATTCAGATTTATAAAGGAGATCTGTACTTATTGGAGATTCCAAGAAATCTTGGAAGTTCCTCAAGAAAGAGGAACATTTGTGAGCTTCTTCAAGTGCTGGAGATGAAGCACACGTGCCATGTGCATCTTCTTGTCATAGCAATAATGTCTGTGTTTGCCATGGGAGTATATTTTCTGTTCATGCTTGAATTTTTCTTTCACTCAGGTTATGCAGACTATGCCATCTGTTTCAAAGTCTCAAGAATTGTGGCTTGAGTCCTCTTCAGAAATGGACTGGATTTTAGCTCAGATCAAAGACCTGACACAGGAAAACAGGTATGTCTCTGATAAAGAACTGAGGTGGAAGGCACAGTGCTGAACTGGGCTGTAGACCTATTAAATTTCCTTTTCGTAGTGTCCTGTAGCTGATCATAGAGAAAGCAATTAGTCAATTTCCTCAACATCTTTAAGGATTCAGTTGTTGATCTGTGCTAATGAGCAATGGTCCTTGTGCCAGATGGTCTCCGAGCTGTTGTCCCAGACTTAGCACATGCAGCATCTTCAGTGTCTTCAAAAGCTCCCAACAACCCTGTAGAGATTTTGATTTCACAGTAACCTTTAGAATTCTTCAAAATTGCAGGGCAATACTTGGCATTTTCTATATTTTTTATCTGTCTATTACTGCAGAGCCTCTAGGACCTAGTGTGTTGAGACTTCCGTATTACCATATAAATTTGCATGTAAATCTTGACCTGCTTTGAGAAATCTAATCACTGTAACTGCAGAGGGGAGAGAGTATCATCTTACAGATAAGAGCTATAACTCCTGATGTTTTGAATATAAATATGTATGCCATACAAGAACAGCATTACTTGGGTCTGTTGTTCAAACAAAAAATTCTCCATTCCCTCCTCACGGTTCCAGGTATTGGCAGTCAAACTTGTTTCAGAACTGGTGCCAGTGGTGTTTTGATACATAAAGGAATAAGTGGCAATAATAAATCTCTCTGCTCTAGGGAGACAGTGGCTGAAGCTCTTCTCAGTGATGGTTTTCTCATCCCAAGCATGGATTGTCTGAAGATGCTAAATATCAAGTATGAAGGTGAGTATTTTATGCATTACCCAAGTAGAAAATGCATAGCTAGTGTTATGACCAAGTCTGTTCTTTTTTTCTCATTATATTGGAATCTGTAATTGGCTACAAATTAGTTTCATCACATACATATAATTGGGTCCTTAAACAAATTTTGCCCTGTTCTCCAGAACCCCTTATAGCCATGCTTAGCTATTGCTTTTGCATAGATCTCTTGGGATGGAAGGACAGCTCTTCATCAATTAATATCTAGCCAAAACATCTTTCAAAGCTTGCATCTCTACCCCTTTCTGCAATAGTTGCTGATTTCAGGAACTCCCACTTGTTTTTCTTCTACACCGAAGATTTGAGGCAAATCAAAATACATGGGGTTTTTTAAGGTTCATTCACCAGCTGCATCATAGTTCCAAGCTGCTGCCCATATGTGGAGTTGCATTTTTTGTTTGCAAGAGAACTAGGCACTTAGAGGGAAAGAAAATAAATAAATTCCCTATTTCACAGCCAAAGAACTTTCCAAGAAAGGTTCTTAAATTTCCATGACTTTATAACAGTAGAAAACTTTAAAAACTTTTTGATTTTATGCGGCTTTGCTCAATGAACCTTTTTTTTGCAGTATATTTTTTAGGTAGAATAGCTCTTAATTATATGTGAAATAAGCTGAAACTGGAAAGGAATTAGCAAAACAGATAGATCTTCCTGTGTTATTAATTTCCTTGTGCTAATTATCAAATTGCTACTTATTTTACTTGCCTAGCATAAGAAAAATAATAGTTTCAGGTTCAGTGAGTACCTCAGGAAATATCCTGGAATCAGTGATCTGAGAAAAAAACCTCTTTAGTCTAGCGCAAGTGTCACACCTGTATTTCATAAAAAAATTACAAAGCACCAATTTCTGGCTTCTCTGATTCATTTTTTTCTTCTTACTGCAGAAAATAAAGAGGAATGGCAATTCAAAATTCCTTCAATATTTTACTGCTTTTGGCATCCTTTGCTGTCAGGCCTCCTTTCACGAAGTTTTACGCAGGTCCTAATAGAGAAAATGTTTATAGAGTTGAAGGAATGTTCTGACTCTTCAGAGCTTCGGCCTCAGTTCTTGATCAACTGGATTTCTGAGCTGCTGGCTGGAATTGCCAAAGTAAATAATGGTGAGTGTGTTGTGTTTAAAAAAGCATAAGAGTTTCTTCTGTACTAGTGTAAAACTATACTAGTAAAGTGGTGGGACCTTTATACATAAAGTGCAGTAGCCTAATTAGTGTATTTTGTCATGTGAACATAAAGCTTGTTGCATTTCTTAGACTTTTCAACCTACACTTTGTGCATGTCATGCATTTCTTAGCAAAAAAAATGAAATCGTTATTGATAAGTTTGCTGCAGCCTCCTCAAGATAGGAAAAGCAAATCTCTCACAGGAAAGATCAGGCCATTAAGTGCTAATTTCTCCAGATATCAATACTTTTAGGAAATAACATCCTTATACTTGTAGGAAATAACATCCTTATATGCTGTCTGCTGCTGTAACATGTGGTGTTATGAAATCCTTGTTCCCAGTTCTTTTCTCCCTTAGCAGAAGCCTGCCTTTATAAGATACTAAATAGTGTTGCTGTCCTTACTGATCCCATCACAGGATTTTTATGCCATCTAAACTTACACACAAATAAGAAGTAATATTTTATTTTCAGTTCCTAACTCTTTAGAACTTCAAATTGGCAGACTATGTTTCATTCCAGAGATGGGTGCTGAAGGGCCTTAATTAGTGTCACAGGTTTCTGCTAACAGGATTTTTGTACTGTGACACACTGCATCCTTGCAGAGGTTTGTGCCCCTTAATTGTGGTGCCTTTTCTGTCTTCTCCTGGTCTGCCTCAGACTGCACGAAGATTTTGGCAGTATCTCAGGCAGTCATAGGTTAAGATCTGGTGCTTTCAGTCAGTGCTGAGCATATCTGTGATGTACCAAGATCCCTGAATGCTGCTAGTTCCCAGCTGTTAAATCTATTGTTTGCAGAGCATTTGGAAAAAAAAATTGGGCCCCAGATACAGTACACTGCATTTATTTGTCATAATTCAAATACATCTTGTGGCTTTCCTGTCTGGAAAGGGCCAGCTTGGGAATGTCTTCACTGCTTTGTGGTCAGGTCTGGTGAAGCTACCCAAGCTGTCCATGTGTTGTCAAGTCCTTTATAACAACCTTGATGTATTTGGTGTGGTACATCTGGTCATGTACTTGGGTTAAAATGGCAGCTTACTTGAGGATATGTTCCAGTAAAAATGCAGAAGGATAAAGGGTGTATTTTGGATGAGCTTTGAGTACCCTGTTCTTTTCATTATCTTCTTTGAAGGGAAGAAAAAACAACAGTGTAACAAGCAGGTGTCTGCGAGGGACCTGTTCATCCGTAAAGTTCCTTTGCAGTGGATAAAACTGACTGACATTTGCTTGCAAGCTCCCTGTTGGGCAACCCCACATCTTCTTCAGATGTAAGTTTGATACTGTGACCTAGAAAAGAGCAAACAGTGCTCTGTAAAAGCTTTGGTTTCCTAGTGAAATGCTGAGCCACAGCTGCATTCCCTTGCCTTTCTTTGCATCTCGTAGAAATTGTAACAGGTGCAGATAAAGCCATGCTTGCTGCTTTTCATCTCCCCATTGATTACACACAAAGAGAAGAAGGAAAAGGATTTTTAAAGGATTGCACCTTCAAAATGAAAGCAGAGGTTATCTGGGGAGGTATTTAAAGAAGCAACCTGTTCAGAAGCAAAGTGACTTGGTAGAGATGTGACCTTATTCAGGTGACAGAAATTTACCACATCCCCTAACTTCTACACATGAAAACAGCAAAGCAGTAATTTACTTAGAAATATCCCAAGTCCTTAATTTTAATCACAGAGTATTCCAGCATCTACTGACCAGGGAATAATCAGATTTTGCCTGTTAAATGAGCTGTGTGAGCCAGCTGTCCTGGAGAAAACAAACACTTAAAAGTAAAAAATACTCCAGATGAGGATTTATCAACCCTTTTAAGACTTTTCCATTGCCATTTTTCCTTTCTAGGATCTTTGCAGTCATGAGACCTCGCTTGTCACGTTCTTCTCGGAAGAAGCTTCTCTATCTTGTTTCCATTTACATAGAAGGAGGAGACCCTTTGTCCAGTCCAGGACTCTCTTCAGACGGCAGTGAACAGCAAATTTACACTCTAGAGAACTTACAGTGGAGAGCCAGGCAAGAAAATCAGGTTAAAAATCAAGGGCAGACTGTAGAGAAACAAGAAGATGTGCCAGAGGGAGACAATGGTGCAGAGGAAATGGAAGAAGAGGAAGAGGAGATGGTGACTGAAACAAATCCTTTGGAAGGACTTGATCATTCTCGTACCATGGTGGCCATTGCTGAGAAAAGGGCAGCACTGCAGGGATCCCCCTGGCAGATCACTGCAGGTAAAAAGTGATTCTAAGACTTGGACAGTCTTCATCACTGACAGATGTTAATTGAAATGCAAGGACATCTCAGCCCTTTGGGCCTGGCCACAATTAAGTTGTGCTTCAAAGTCATCTAAATGCCAAATTACTGAAAAATGTGGATTTTCTAGTGTTTTGTTTATGTTCAGGAGTCATTTCACTTAAGCTCGTAAAATACTGTGAGCGTGTTTTCCAGGAGCATGCTATTACTGTCTTAATTATTTTTTTATTAGGCTTTTCCAAACTGTTTAAAGTTTTAGTGTATCCAGTTGATGGGGCAGCATTCTATACCAGCTGAGAATGGTGAAGAAAATATGGATATTTCTTGGATTTCTGTTTGTCAGACTTTGGGGTATTTGAAATCACAGTTTGGCTGTGAACCCAAGTTCCATGCTCTAGGAAAATGGCTGTTATGACATGGTGGCAAACAAAAGAAAGGAGCAAGACAGTTTTTTATAAGGAATAAGCAGTATATCCAGTGTTTTGTTAGCTTTGTTACTTTCTCATTGGGGTTGGAGGTCTGTGTAGCTAAGAATTTTGGATGAGTCATGGAGGGACTCAGACACAGGAGAAGGAAGTTGGTGGAGAGGATTTGGAGTCAAAATGACATTTAAAGGAAAAAAAGCAGCCATTAGAAGACTGAGCTCTTGTACTCCATTCACTGGGAAATTTTCTCAAGTTAAAAAAGAGAAAAAAAGAGACATCTGAGGTATGCTGATGTGAACAGTCTGTTAGAACTGGATGTTATGATGCAAAATTGTCCTCTGCTTCTGTGACATTGGTTCAGATCATTTGCTGAATGGCTGAGTTGCAGGAGGCAGTATTTGTGGACTTAGGGAGGATGATCTTGTGTATCAAATATCTCTTTGGGAAACTCAGACTTCTCGTTTTTGTACTGTTTTTATCTAGATGAAGTACGATGGAAAGACTTTCCTCTTGGGAAACTCCCAGGTCAGACAGATGATCCTGATGGTCTCATGTTGGATAATTATTCTATGATGTCCCTGCTTGATCAGCCAGTGAGGGATGAGTGGAAGTCTCTCAATACAAAGTGAGTAAAGGTGTGGGTGGGACTTTGCCCCTGAACCATGAAATGCATTTCTCTCTCTGTGCCTTTTACTATACCACATGAAAAATTAAGGCTGAGATTTCCTTTGTACTTCTGTTTAAATAGTTTGACCCAAATATCTACTATTGTCTGTAAAGCTGTCCCTAATGATATCCTTTGATGATGCCATCTCATAATATTGCTGTCCTCACTCCTGCTGCTCTTTTTTAAAAGAAACCATTCCAAGGATTATGAAATACTGCTGTTTAGCAAGTATCAGCACAGTTCCAGCAGGCTTTAAAATTGAAGTTTCTGTTAGCTGGGGCTTTGATCTTCAATATGTTGGCAGTGCCCAGTGACCTTTTAGAGCTGTGGCTAGTAATTTAGAGCTGCAGATCTGACTAAAGAAACACAGATTGTCCTGGAAATAAAGGGGACATTCTATAAAGCTTTTAGTCAGATCACCTTTGTTTCTAAATGAAGCTTATCCAGTTAAAGCATCCCATTGGAGATGTTTTAATAGGATCATTATTTCACACTTTAAAGTCATAGGAACTTGAATGCTGTAAGCCATCAAATTAGTTTCATCACATATATATAAACCTGTCTTCTGTTATTCTAATCCAAGTAATACTTCAGAATATAGATGAATTGTAGTTATTTTCCTTAACACTCAATTGGACAACTTTCTAATCGCTGATTGTTTTCTGTGGTTGGTGGGTCCAACCTAGTAGCAATGTGAAGAACTGAGAATCATGCAGTCTGAGATACTTCATTGAGAAGAAATCTTGTACATGTTCATATTTTCACATATTCAGAGTTGTGTTCAGATTCCAAGCTTCCAGTTTCAAATCTGAGAAGAGCTTCCATTTTTCTCCATTCTCTTGGTCATCCTCCCTGGCATCAAATTACCGACCTTCCCTTATCAGTAACATTCTGTTCCTTTGAAGGAAGATGCCCTGAACTGCATTTTGAAATATGTTTCACTCATGGTGAGGACTAATAGTATACTGAAAAGCTATACACGAGATTTATAAATTTCAGGCTGTTTTTTGAACAGTATAATGTGTCATACAGCTCATATTACTAGGAAATACTCATGTAGAAAAGGAGAAAGCACACACCAGGCCAGAAGTAACATGTGTTTCTGCATCTCTTTGTGTGGGGAAAGGGGCAGACAGTTCGTTCCACTCAGATTACAGCCTGACAGGATGCCAAGGAAAAAAAATCTTAGAAAGAAACATGAGGAAAACCTGTTGCTACCACAAATAGAAAGGAACAGAACCTAATTTATTTCTGTAGCTGTGCCTGGAAACAATCCAGGTTTCATCAGGACTGCTACAATGGCAGCTTGTTCATTAGTCTTATTTTCCTTGCATAGCAGCTTCTCCATTTGCCAAAGGACATGTGGTGTTAGAAGGGTGGTCTGACTTCCCCAAGGCAGGAAGAAGAAGATTTTCTTGACTGCTTTCATTTTCTTTTGTGTAGAAACCTTGTCCTTTGTCTAAAAAGCTATGTGGGTTTTTTACTTCCCCATCAAAGGTGTTTGTATGGCCTGTTCCAGGAGGGGTGTTTGCTGTTTACTTTTCTGGTCTTGCCCTCTAAGTTCTCTATCTGCAGCAAGCTGTTCTACCAGGCTCATGAAGGGAGGTACTAAAGGATGGTATGAGAGATTGTGAAAACTTGGTGTTTTACTTTGAAAATATTAACTTGGAAAAAGCACCTGCAGCACAGGCCATGGGACACACCCTTCTAAAAAGCAATGTCCTTCTTTGTCTTTCTGCAATTCCTTCCTCCCAAAAGGTTGTGTTCATTTTTTGGTGGGTTTTCTGGTGTATGCTGGGCATGTTTATTGTAAAAATTCATTTTTTTACAAAATGTTTAGTGTTTCTGAGGTGATTTCTGAAGCTTTGAATAGTTGCCGTCATCCTCAGGCAGATGTTTTGGGTTTTGTGATAAACCTATACGCTCTTTATTGACTCCCAGTGTCAGTTTTACCTGACAGCAGAAGGAAATTTAGCAAATAATGACCACTTGGAGAGTTTTCTGAGGATGGAGTTGCTGACATGCTGGTGCTTTAGTGGTTGCATCCTTGAATATGTCTGTAAGTCCCATGATTCTTTCTAAAGCCATAGAAATGGGTAGTATTGTAAGATTTGTAACTCGGGAGAGACTGTTCTCATGTTAATTGCATTTCACCTGAGCTTGTATTCCCAACTGCAAAGGACAGATGAAAGTTCAGATGAGAATTGTTCTCTGGTTATTTTTGCAGTCATTTCTCCCTCACAATTGTTAGTACCTGGTCACCTTTCTTTTGGTTTGTGCCTTGTACCTTTCATGTTTCAGGACTATTGCCACTCTTGAGCAAACTGATTAAAAACTGAGGACATACAAGCAGATGAATGTTTTAGATCTAAAAATGAGAAATGTTTTGGAAATAAAGCGCTATCAAAATTATTTGGTGATGTGAGCTTCCAGAACAGCCCACTGCTAATGTGCTGTATTCTCTTCCTCACAGCTCTGCAGAATTGAATATTCCCATGACAGGAGGATTGTTATGGACCCAGAATGACTTCCATAAAATAAAAAGTGGCCTTCAACTTTTCTGAGACAGCAGCAGAGCGCTCTGTGACTTTTTGTATTGCACAAGTAGCATTGGAAGATCTAGTAATGGTGGTGGGAAAACAGTCACTCCAGGACAAGTTGTTGTTGCTGCAATTTATTGATTTTTACCGTGTAAAATCAATGTTTTATAAAGGTGTTGTGTTTTAAAGTTGCATGTACAGTAACCATTGTCTTACTTAACCAGTTGAAGTTTGCCGAATACAGTTAAGAGTACTTTGGAATCCCTTCATGTTCCTTAACTTTTTCATAAATAAATACAACTGACAGAAGGCAAACCTTGCTCCTGGATGCTGTTTCTCAGTTTTTCACTCTGGAAAGTGTCCTCTGGCCCTCATTAGTGATTGAGCCCTTCTTATTTCAGTGATGCAAATACTGTCCTGGAGGAGTGATTGTGCCAGGATAAGATTGTGCTACAGTCTTCACCTGGCTACAATATCACATGAAGCATCAGGGGTCAATCCTAGCTAGAGCATGGCTGAATGCACTGTGATACACAAATACCTTTGAAATTATTTTGTCAGGATGTTTTTTCAAATGATAGTCTTGAAGCCACTACTGTCTCTTTTTGATTGAAGTGTTTTGCTTCACGTTACTTCTATTCATGATTTTGGAGATATTCATAACCAATACTGTGGTTTTTGCTGGGAGCTGGTATGATTACTGCAGAAATGGACTGAACAAGGACCTTGCTGGAAAGTTGTTGAGAAAAATGTCTTCCAGATAGTTTTTCCTCAATTCAGTTTTCTTTACCTGTATTACAGGTTCTTGGAACTTAAGAGGCTTCTGCAGTTACCTGTGAAAAACCCCAGGAGTTTAAGTGTATATTTACTACAGGACTCCTCAGTAAGAATTTCTTAAAGTGCATCTGCTAGAGGGTGGAACAGAGGCTTTCTCTGAGTCCATGGAGTAGTTTTCAGGTTTTACAAAGTAAACAGAAGGAATAACATGTCAGTAGGAAGGGATACAAGAAGGGACATACAATTTTAGCAGTACATTGCAGAGGGTTGAAATGCATGCTTAGAGCAGCAGCTTCATGGATGCTTTGGACTGGCCCTGAAGTAAAAGCTTAGCTAGATGTCCAAAATGAAAGCATTATTTCTTTATTCCTTCTTCTCTAGGTTTTTGTTATCCTGCTCTACTGCAGTTGCTTGCTACCACACATCCAAAAATGGAACGTACGTTGCATATTTCCTTCTGTAAAAGCAAGCAGTGCCAATGCAAAAGGAAATAAATTTTCTGTTATGAAGAATTTTTCATGGAAGCTGTTCCTCTTTCAAGTATTTTTAGAAATACTTCTTTTACCCAGTAGTTAATTAGGCTTATTTAGGAAATTCTGAGTGAAAGGGATTTGTTCCTTTATTACTGCCTTTGGCTGAGTATGAAATTACTTAAATTACTGTATTTTGTATTGCAAACAAGCGTAACAGTTCAAATAGGGATGTGTGGTGCTTGCACATACTATACCATCTGTAACTTCTTTCCCTCCTTGGAGGAAGTGCACTTGGTAAAATCATGTGCTGCTACTACAATATTTTGATCAGCTGTAGTTACTGCCCTGGGTATCTGCCATTACCCCACCTAGAAAATCTGGGATTTTTTCAGTAAATCAGCTAAAAAAAGCCACCAAGAAATAACGTGGACAGACTGCAACAGTTATTTTGGGCAAAAAAGCTTTTTGGGGGTCTTGTCTAAAGAGGGTTGAAAAATAAAAAACTAGAAACAAATAATCCAATGGCTCTCAGTTTTATTAAATAAGCAAATTTTTTAATATATATAAACTATAACATATTTAATATTATTAAATAATTGTGCAAAACATTTACATAGAGCAGGAGGGGAACAGGTGATAACCTACACTTCTTTTAGATTCTTGCAATTCTTTTAATACATTTACAAACTTTAAATACAGACCAAAATCAGCAGTATTGTATAATGACTCTTCACTGGCATAAGACTAATCTACATGATGGTGCAATTGTATTTTTCCAGTTGAAATATTGCAGGAAATACACTTAATGAGGGCTCTGTCACACAAACAAGCAATAGGGACGTCAGAGGAGTGTGAAAGCTGAATTCTCACCATAGAGGTAACGGTGACAGATCTAAAGGTCTGACTGTTCCGAGTCCTGGACTACGAATGCTTCAGGTGAACTTCTGGCAAGTCAAGATCAAGTATTATTTCAACTTTGGAACAAAGTTTCACAGAAATGATGCATGTTCCTTCCCCTTAGTGTGGAGTTTTAAAAATCACAGTAATTGAATGTTTCTGTTTGCGAGTTGATATAGATCAGGTATGCATACATGTCACCAAGTATTTTTAACTTTGTTATTTGAACAAAATGCCAAAATGCATAACTTGAGACAAATTTGCATTTTAAGTATGTAGGGGGAAACTCACCTACTTAGATGTTTTTGGTTTTGTTTGTTTTCAATGAAGCTCCTTCTACTTGTTCTAACAACCATACTCCATACCTGTTTTTAACTTTACAGCTAAAGCATTTTTACAAAAGCTAAACAGACTCATGCTAGTAAATAAATTACATGCTGCAGCAACTAGAGCAGTACCCACTTACCACTACAGAGATTTAAGAATACCACATACTGGTTTAACATCCATTTTCACTCATTTTGTCATTAAGACTTACATTATATTTGGGTCAACCAAAAAAACCCAAAGAGATTTATAAAATTTTACAACAATTAAACAGTAATGTTTAATTCTACAAATTAATAAAGCCAACTACTGCAGCTCAATATGACAACAACAGGACTAACAGCAGTGAAATCATGTACAATTTACTATATTACTGACATGTAATTCTTACAAAAAACATGAAATAATTTAGACTGACATTCCATAAAGCATTTGGTTTTTGATTTATGAATTTAAAGTTACACACTTTTAAGTGACAAATTATGTGAAAGTAATATAGCTGAAGATGAAAGATAAGTAAATCAGAACTCCCAGAGAATGCTCTGGCCCCAGTAAAGCACTAAAATCTACTGCTCAACTCTTATCAACTGCAGTAGTTCATGATTTTACCTTCACACTTTTTTTCCCCCCTCATCTAGAATTGTTTTTTTCATGGATTTTATTAAAATATAGTTTCTAGAACTGTTCTTTTACAGTTTTAAAAACATTTAAATACCATGCTCTAAAAAAGAGCATTTATACAAAGTCTTATATTTACAATATAGACAGTTATGATCAGGTGTTAATAAGATCAACTCTTCCATGTAAGAAGAAATCCAAGCTTATGCGCTAAAGATTAATGAATGCGTCAGTGTTTTGAACTGTCTTGTAAACATATCTGAAAACAGGTGTGGATGACCAAATTATCACTTAAAGTAGTTGATCAGGAAAGACTACATCACATAGAAAAGTTTCATTACCTCTAAGGAGGACTAAACAAGCACAAAATTTGCACAGGTTATTTCCACAAGGCTACTCTGCCAATTCTGTAACTCTGCATGAGAGATGCCAATAGCTCCTCAGAATAAGACAATTTGCCTTTGAAGTGCCTTAGGGAAATAGTATGCTGGGTTTGTATTCTCACAGCATTCCCATTGTTTAAAAAGGAATTCTTCCATCAGTAAAACAAAGGTTAGTGAAAATTAAAATGACTGGACAAATCCAACAAAAATGGATATCTCCATAAGCCACCCAGCACTTCCTACAGAAATCTCAGTTCAGTTTTCCACATCAGAGAACATCAGAATCACCTACTAACCCTCTCTTAAAATAGCTTATCTTTATAAATGGAGAAAAACAGAACAAACATTTTTCTGCATACAAATATTTAATTCCATGCAAGATGGAAAACATGAGTGCACAATAAACTTCATCTCATACCTAAATAATTTATAAATTAATTGGTTAGAATAAAATAGGGTCTATAGCAATTACTGTTACATTTTAAACACATGCAGATGAGTTAACAGCAACATTTTTACATAAAGTTTAGTGCAAGAATGTATCTGCTTAATAAATAGACTGAAGATACCTATGTAATGCTTTGAGGTGTACACACAGTATTTGTGCACATAATAACCTGGTTCTGAAAAGTTATCCCTGTTTGTCTATAAACTACAAGTGCCCATTTTAAATAAAAAAAATCCATAATTATTCATGGGCTACTTCCCTGTGACACATGGTGTCACAAACATTGTGGTGAAAATGTAATACTGAAGTTAATCTAGAGATTATTTTTTTTTATACACAGTTTTTATACAATCAAGAAAAAGAGATACAATTTGTATCAACAAACAAAAGGTCATTTCTGGTTATTTGAGGCATTGCTCTCAGCTGCTTATACCATGCAAGAGAAGAGAATAAGAATTAATTGCAAATTAAAAATATGAAATGTTTTTGAAAACTGGTCAAGAGTTAAATCTGTTTTCCCCCAGCTGTTATAAGTGTCTAAATTATTTTCCCCACTAACAGAGAGAATAACTAATTTATTAAAACAAATTCTTTTTAAACACCAAGTGTAAGTACAGAATCACCTTCAAGTTACTTCATTTCAAATACATAATGACATAGTCATTATATACGTCACCTGTACCAACACAAGGATATTTATCCTGTGTGAAATGATACAGTTATCAAATGTCAGTAAATTAACTGTAGTTGCACCCCTAATTGTGGTTTCTTGTTGGTTCATTTGGTGGGTTTTTAAAATATGACAGGAACCTATTTTGCACATGATAAAGAGCCCACAAGATACTTTGAATCAAACCAACCACTACAGTAACACAAGTGGAGGAAATGATAAACTTTGTTTTTCAGACGAACAGATAACTAGAAAGCAGCATGCAAGCCATTATCAAAACACCAGAAACAACCCTGACTGCAGCCTCACGTTCTGTGTGTTTCACAGTAAGAAACATTTAGGCAGTGTCACACCTTCTCATGAAGAAACAAAAGGCCATAAACCAGGCCTTCTCAACTTTCATGAAAAAAACTACAGTAGAAGTCAACAAGTCCTAGCTCGAGACATGTCGAGTTAGTCATGGTTCAAAATGTTGAAATATACAGTGGATTCAAAAAAGGGCGTACAGTCAGTGCAGCTTAAAAAAACCAATAAACGCCTCTTTTGGAGACATTTAGCTACAAAGGTTCCCACCCTGAGCAAGATACCAGTTGCGCAAACAATGCCACACAAAATTATCTCACCTGTTGAAACAGGAATTCTAAAAGCCTTCACGAGGCAAATGCACACCTTTGCGTGGATATGAAGAGCAAAAACCAGGACAGCTTTGCCACAAACCCAAACTGGAGCATCTCTTTGCAAGAAGCAGCCTTTCCTCTCCACCCTTTTTGATCTTGTACAGCAACCTTGAATGTCAGGCTCGCTCAAACACCATCCTTGCTCCCAGAGGAAGGGCTGCAGTTAGTGATGAACTTCCATGTTAACATCCAGTTTTTGCTGCTTCAAGTTGAATAATCCAGTTTACATAATACTGACAATTTATTTTCAGCTTGTCTAGTCATTTGGGCCAGCAGCTGCTTACTGCACGTTTGAGAGGAGATTCTGGAGAGAAGCTACAGTTAAAGTTTCAGTTTACTGAATGGCACTCATGCCTTTACATTCCTTAATGTTTTGGTCCTAATTTAATAAAGTATTTGGCTTCTGTTGGATTGAGCCAACACATTGAACAATGTAATAGTTATTCACACTCTTGAGGGACAGTTGTGAAATTTAATTACCAACAACCATGTTGACATTGAAAAACTGAAATCAGTTTTTCCTTTTAGAACCAATTTTAATTTTTAGCAAATTTACTTTTTCTTCAGTACTTAAGATGCCAGTAGGCAGTGTCAAAAGACAAAGCTGAAACCCTAAAAGTCATTTGGGTGTGTATAGAGCATACTTTTAGAAGCCGATTAGGTATTTATAAGCAAATTGTAAGTGTACACTAATACATGCAATATAATTGCTAACACTAATTTTGTAGTAACAGCTTTGAGACACTGATTGTGACATTAGAGTTCTTAGTGAGCTATCCATGCAGCAAGGTATGCATTTCCTATAAAATACTATTAAAAATCCCTATATTTAAAATCTTAAAATTTGCAATACAATCAACTTTTATATAGTGCCTCAGCATATATATGACTGCTACTGTGTACAGAATTTTATACTATCTTAGTAGAAAATATTTACAATAGATTGGCCTCTTCCTTCATGTAAGTTTTCCTCTGGGTCCTATGTGCTGTACAGGTTAATTTATCCAAAAGAAGCTGTACTGCTCTAACGCCCTGTTCTTAATTTGGCAACAATCATAGCTGCCAGCTGCTGTGCATCTGTCATGTGGGGATTCTTTTCCATCACAGAAAGGACAACGCTTGGAGGAAAAATATTGCAGAGGTTCTTGTATGTTTGATACTGATGTTCTGGGATGATATGAGGTTCCCGTGGCTCACCACATATCCCAATCCAGGGATTTCTCCAGAGTTGCTCCATCTTCTCAGGCATGCTTCTTACCATGACAGGTTCATAACATGGCTGCATGAGGTTGTTACTCAGTGGATATGAGTGGTAAGTGTAAGAGTCTGATGCACAGGGTAATGGATCCCAGCTGGCGTGCTGCTCTCGACAGAGAGGTGGTCGCCTCTGCCTTGTAGGGTTACTTTCATAAAGCCGTGAGTCAGAAATACTGTCCATTCTTGTCATCACCAAGGCACGGCTTGGTTGTGCAGTTGATGGATGAACATTTTGAGGCACAGGGTATTCTCCTGGACAACTGGACCGTGCTCCAACAACGGGATGCTGGGCATGGAGGCCTAAGTGGGAAACTGACTGTTTCCGAAGGGATTGCTTAGGCTCTTCAGTTCCGTAACTCTGACCTCTATTTAAGGCTTCATGGTAACCATGAGGGAAAGGCTGAAGACGATTTTTCGATGGCAGTCTGTGGCTCTTCACATTGTCTTCTGGACTGGCATCTGCTACACCCAGATACAAGTCATTGTAAGAGGAATAAGAATCATTACTTGTATGGCTTAAGCAATTGTCAGGACAGGGGCTTGAGTTTCTAGAATACATCCCCTGGTCCATATCAGCCCCGTAATAATCTGAGTTACGGATACTACTTATGCTTAAGTTGGAGAAATCACTGAGTAAGGAGTAATAGCCATGGTCCCCCAGTGACTCGTATTTGGGATACTGGTCAATATAGCTAACTGAGGTGCCATGGCTATTGGTGACTAGTATAGGAGGATATTGCACACTGGACATATGTTCCAGTGAGGATTTCTGATGTACGAACTGTGAGGAACCTGGCACCGGACTGCTTGCAGAACGAGTATTTAATGCACCAGCTGCATGGCTTTTTGGTGGAGGGAGCGTTGGTACACTTAATGCAGAAACCAGAGACGGGACAGAGCTGGCCTCGGACTTCCGGGCTGCTGATAACTTTTCCTCAGGCTCCACAGCTACTGACCTAATGCTTGGATCTGACTGACGTTTTGGGGCAATGCGTTTCACTTCAGAACTGATTTCTCCTTTGGAGTTGGATGGCCCTGTGCCACATTTGGCCAAGGCTCCCTCACTCATAGTTTTCACAGCAGATAATTTGGCACTTATTCGAAGCTCATCCGCTACTGACCTTTGAGGCTGGTTTGCACGTTCTGGGTGGTAATATTTACATTTGTGCCCATAGGTGCACTTTTTACCTGGAAGAAAAGGGTTTTCAGGTTAAATACATCAAAAACTCCTTAATACCACCAGTTGTTACCTTTTTCCTTTACATTTTTCACCATTTTTTCAATAGTAGTATTTCTATATTAAATCCCTAAGGAATAATGATGTACTTGATATATACAGGCAGTCACAGACTGCTGCCTGTACCCATAGCTATCTGCATCCATGGCAAGACATACTATGTTTCTTCCTACTGGCTCATGATTTCAATAATGACAACGTACACAGTGCTATATAAAACAAATCAGCTTTAACACAGTTTTACTAATTACTAATCTCCTCCCTCGAATACAAACCAGAAAGAAAAAAAAGCAAAAAGCTGTATTATCCACAAGATGTATCTGGCAATCCTTAATTTTCTGCTACACTTTTTAAAATATGTTTATGAAGGGTATAAAAGTGGACATTGTGCTTGGATGGCAACATGAAAAGTGGTACCTTTTTTTGTTCTTCTAATGACAAGATGTTAATTGCTTGCTTCACCTACCTTTAAATTCAACAAATTGATCTGACTTGAGCACTTACCATAAGGACACGGTTGTTTCTTATGTTCAGGAATAACTGGCCTTTTCCTTAAGAAATTTTCAAGGCTTGGACCATGGCGTCCTAAAGGATCATCTGGAGGCATAAATCTAAGGGAAAAGAAATGAAACATGATCAGTTTTTCCTGAGAATGCTGAATTAGTAAATTCATTTAGTTTTGAAGAAAAAACCCATACTTGTCATTCACAAAAGAATACATTAGCAGCCGCTCCTCTATGAACTTCTTCCATTCTGGTTTTTCATTTTGAAGATCCCGATAGTTATCGTTTGATACAATGATGCCATCCGAGTCGAAAGCAAGTTTTACTATGAATCGGTCATCATAGCAAACTACTCTTCTTCCCTGAACTCTTCGAGATGGGGTGAAAACAAGAATTTTTTCTTTCTCCAATTTACGTAAGATTTCTTGATCTGTAAAAAAATTTTAGTTGAGCAGCTTTTTAAAAAGTTTTAAAAGAAAGAAATGCAACCTTTGTATTACGAAAATATTGCCTTTTTCATCTGACAAAGTATCTTGCAATTATATTCATACACAGTCCTCATTATGATTAAAAAACACCTAGATGTGGATTTTATTTCTGAGGTTTCAAAGCACTGAGTAAATATTCAATATTTGAACTTCATAACCACTCTGTAGCCATGTACCTTTACTCAGTCTTCCTGAATACGTCAGGAACTCAGGTGTTACTGTATTACAATAGCCTTCTTAGCCTAGACTAAAATGCAAGGACTTTCTGTGAGTCAAAACACATGCTGCCTTTTCAGTGTTCAAGATAATCCTACTGAGTCCCTGGCCTGTTACCTCTTATATTATATTCACCCAGCAAATAAGGCTCCTGTAAGTTCCTGTATGCTCAATGGGAAAATTTCAACTACTGCTTCTCAAAGGCGTTGAAACCATCCAATAATGTTAAGAAACACACAACATTGTTTACGCATGCAGATATTTAAATGCTTGTTTTCTCACCAGTGAAACTGTTCTGTTTTCAAACAAACAGCTGACTGCAACATCATCACCACATCCACAGCCCAGTACTGGGACCCATCAGAAACACGACAGTAATTTCTTTTCATTTTTAACCAAGTGGTCGAAGAAAATCTTGATGTTACCTGTAATTGGTGCATCAGGTCGAGACTGTTCTTTTCTCCATGCAGGTACAAACACAGTGATATCTTTATGTCCTTTTTCCAGAAACCAATCAACAGCTAGTTGAATTCCCCGGCAGGAAAATCCTTCTTTGTTCCCATGGCTGAAGAACATGCAAGTTTTAGAAACAGCAAGGACAGAAGTTAGATTTGGTTTTGGGTTTTGTTGTGGTGGTTTGGTTGTTTTTTTCTTCTAAAGCTGCTATGGTCAAACGATATAAGGAAAACAAAGTCTGTAACGTTTTATTAGGCCCCTTTACATGGAAAAAGACAACTGAACAGAGCTATTCAGCCATCAGATTACAGCACTGCTGCTACTTAAAAAGTCTATAAATGGTGACATTTCACTGTCTCCAGAGAAAAAGCAAGTAAATATGAAGGTTTTCAGTTTTCTTCATTTTGTTAGCTGACCTAATGAAAAATATCACCTTCCCCGACAACTGAGCTCACCTTAAGTAGCACTACAAAATGCAATCACAAAAAGAGGAATGAACAATGCTGACTGCCATGGGTGATCAGTGCTTTTAAACATCTATATTAATAAAATCCTTTGATACTAAATGTTCTGCATTTTTGTTAGAACTTTTTATAGGAAAGAAATAGTTGTGTCTACATTATTTAAGTCCCATCCCCATAAAAAATTTGTTTTCTGACACAAAGGAGTCTCTAAGAGCACACAATTCAAATAAAAGAGCTTAATTTTAAAAAAAGCCCAAGAAATTTCTGCAAGGGAAAAAAATTTTTAAGAGGTTTGATAGAAAACAATGTTTCTTTACAGAAACATCTTATGGACTGATGTAACCCCAACATGAAATTGGAAATTTCTGTATATAAAATATTGTTATAGGATTTGAAGGGTTTGCATATTTGAAAAGTCAGCATACTCAATACACCTATAAAAACCCGAATTTTCTTAATAAACTTAATAAACATACCACAAGTTTTTTAGAGCAAAAGACTGATACTAAGTCTATTGTATGAACACTACCTGAAGAAATCTTGGTATCACTGATCACTAAACTGTATTTAAGTAACTCCCTCATAAAAAAAAATCATACTTACTCAATGATAAACAAATAATTGGCTAGGTGAACTCTGTACTCTACAGATGTTCAAAAGTGGTACGGGACAGGTATCTCTTGGGTTAGTGTTGACCTAAGCAGCCAAGTGTATATAGAATATCCTGAGTCAGAAGATGCCCAGAAACAATTTTCAGTATTTTTCAAGGACTTAAAAATACTAAACCCATCTAGTAAAGCACACTACAATAGACTGTTTGAAGAAAAGAACTGAGGTGAGAACTTGGATTTAAAATGAGGGCAGAAGAACTGGAATATGGATTACATATAAATGAGTAACAGCATAATGAAAAGCCCAGCCTAGAAAGTCCATAAAATAGACATATTATCAGTGCAATAGTCTACTAAATTGACTTAAAATTACTTTGCCATCAATATTGGTTTTTTTCTTAAATGTTTTAGTGAGTGATTATTTTCAAATATTGTGACAGGGAGACCCACCTCATAGCAACATTGCTTCCATCAATGACAATTGGCCTCAAGTTATCACTGTTATCCACCACTTCATCTTCCAGTGACAATTCAGGGCTTGCTATTTCCTTTGGGCAAGGGCCTCTTGGCACCAGAGTACCAGTGGTACTGCTGGCAGCGCTTTGTCCCTCTGATTCACTTTTGTTGCCAAGTCTCACAAGCTCTGCTAGAACATCATTGATGAGCGCATCTGCTCCCAACTTATTCAGTACAGCCTGGATCTGATCTCCTGCATACCCAAGCTTTAAAGCAAAATCCATTTTAGCTTGGTATTCCTTGTCCAAATTTGTTTTGCATTCATCTAGCTTCAAGTCTTGTGTGATACTGCTCTGTGAAAAACTTGGGCGATCCAGACACGGGGACCGGCAGAGCGGCCGATGCGGTTTGGTGGAAACCTCCTTTTCTCTCCACTGAGTACTGCTTCTGAAGTATGGTTGCTCAGGCTCACTTTCTGAGCTCGTCCATTCCTCAGATTCAGCACTGCATTCCCCCGCATCTTGTTCCACATTTCTGTCTTCTCTGGAGTGCCTCTTCTCCATTTTCAGCTTCCCTACCATAGACCAGGCCGTCATCACGTTCAACTTCCAGCCAGAGCGCTCAGTTCTCTTTCATTTCCAAAGCCACCAGGAATTCGTACTCAATTGCATCATGTTGGCCAATTAAAATTTTACACAAGGCTGGAGCTAATTTGCCTTGCTTACTATATTCTGGCATAAGCAACACCAACATGAAGTTCCTTTAAAAAAAAAAAAGAAAAAAAAATAAAAATTAGGTTTTGATCAATTCTGCAAAATATTCAATTACAATGATTTTGTTTACAAGTCAGTAGATGTCCCCAGTCATTCACATTTCTATGTAAACTGATTATAATAAAGCATATAATTACACTGTCTCTGTAATCACAAATAAATCTTGCTTTCCCTCCCTCAGTTACTCTACCTACAGAAAAAAGGACAATTCCCACACAATAAACATAAAGCTGGAATGAATGGTTATCTCAGTAATATTTAAAGATAATAAAACAGAAAATGGTGAGCCACCATTTCCACTAGTAACCTGTCTTCAACTGCAGGAACAGCCTGTCTACACTAGGAACAACTGTGCAGTGTTCCAGTATGCATAAAATTTCACACAAACCATTTCAGCCTCTTTCAGTAAGGATTTACTATCAGAACCAACAAGTTTACCTAGCAAAAGTATCTTCTGGAAAACAAAAGAGAAAATTAACAAAATTATATAATCCACAAAAGAAAACTAAAAGCATCACCAGTGTGCATGTAAGTCAAAGCTTATTCATTTTAAGTTTACACATCCTTTTGGTTTGAGGTAACAAGATGCAGAAAATCACAGCACCTATTATACCGCTCACAGAATCATAGAATGGCCTCTTCACCATTTGTGAGAGGTCATCCCTAATTTCTTTGGGACAATTTACAGGTGTTTCCCTGCTGCTTCCTAGAGTGCTGGTGTTTCTTGGTTCCTCTCTGACACTTAGAAGCACATCCCTTCCCCTAATGAATCTAGTTCAAAGCTCTGCTACTAAGTCTTAGAAAGGTTTCTTTCTTAAATATTTCCCTACATTAACTGGTGGGTTTCTATTGTCTATGGGAATATTTCAGAGAACAACCAAAGAGTGATAAAATTTGATAAGCAAAACCATAAATATGTCAAAGGATCTCTGAGACAGGTCCATATTGGCCTAACACAACAACCAAACCCTCTAAAATTGTCTCAAAGAGAAACTAAGATTATTAACCTGCAAAACCTTTATACAGTAATATATAATTACCATAAACATGCAGTAACATTCTACCAGATGGCACTCCAATTTATGCAAACAAAAATGTACACACATGCAGAGACAGCTGCTCAGAAGCCTAATTTCCTTAGGAAAATGTTAATCACTTGTACCTAAATAAAAACCCTAAAAGGTCAAGTTTTGAGCGAATCAACACTATTTTTTAATAAAGAAGAGCCATACTTTTTCACATTTTCATATATTCTTATTATATTTATATTTTGTCAGCCTGGAGAGAAGGAAGGTCACAGGACACCTTGTGACTCTCTACAACTGCCTGAAAGAAGGCTGTAGCCAGGTGGGGATCCATATTTTTTCCCAAGCAACCAGCAATAGGACAAGAGGAAATGGCCTCAAGCTGTGCCAGGGAAGGTTTAGGTTGGACATCAGGAAGAATTTCTTCACAGAAAGGGTTGTCAAGCATTGGATTTGACTGCCCAGGGAGGCAGTGGAGTCACCATGCATGGAGGTGTTCAAAAAACAATCAGACATGGCACTCAGTGCTCTGGTCTATTTGACAAGGTGGGAACTCAATGATCCTGGAGGATTTTTCCAACCTAAAGGATTCTGTGATAGTCTAAGTCCTTCATGCTATATGGAATAAAAACAGTTTCCTTGTGTTTGAATGGCAATTCCAGTCTTGATTAGTTAGGTTTAAGCTAGACTTTAAAAACTGCTGTTCTTTCATGTTATTTATTCAAAGAGTATCTCCCTTAATACTTAGTTATTATTTTTACAGTACTCTCTATTTTCATTCTACGTGATTTTTCTCTCACATAGCATGTGATAATAATATAATATAGCAGTGTATTTACAACCCAAGTACTTGCCAACATAGATGTATTAATAGCTTAACCTGGAATGTATTTTAATTAGGTCTCATACATAACCTTGTACCTTGCCAATAAAAAAAAAAAAATAAAAATTATTGTAAAAGAAGGTTAAAAAACAAAGTTATCAGCACACTGCACCCGCAGCCTACAAAATATTGCAATGAAAGAATGCTCTACAATACATGTGGCAAGATGATTTTTTTCAAGTTACCGAGACTGTACTGCTTTGGCACTGGACAAAGAACAGCATGATTCTGTTCATCCAAGTTTAAAGAGCTCCATTCTTCTTTCCCAGTTGTCATCTCTCTAAGCACAATGCCACAAGAATCTGGCTTTCATTAAACTTATCATGCTGCAACCTCCATTCTCTCCCCTGACCCCTACAATGCCCTTGATGCCTCCCCAGCCTGTCCAAGCAATAATCAACCACAAAACACTTTTTCCTTGCGTCCCACGTTCCCTGTGTCTGTGAGATGGAGCAGGCAGCCCCAGGCTCATGGTGATGGGTGTCATCCCCACAGCAAAGGGCTGGTGGCTCTCTGTGACAGCCCCCAGAGAAGCTCGTCTGGGTCACCATTCCTCTGTGTTACTGGAGTTCTTGTGCTGGCCATTGTAATCCCAAGGTCCTTTGTGGTTCTGAAGATGAGTTTTTATCACACACTGTATCAGTTTATTACAAACATGTCAGGAAAGATGCGTTTTTATTACTATGTGTAGATAAATATCTACATTTCTGCTACTTGGACTTCTTCAGGTAATTTGTAACAAGTCTTTCTTTACAATGTTTTCCATACATATGAATGAACTGTGACTGAGAAGACAGTCAAATTTTATTCTAGCATCATAATAAATAAGAGATGAGAAAAGTTCAAACAGAAAGCTTGATACACACAAAAAATTATACTGCAGTTATTAAATATAAAAAATATTATATTATATTAATATTACACACATTTCCCAAATACCATGTTGGGCCCAAACACTGCAATTTCAGCCTTATTTGAAAAAAATATTTATAAAGTGCAAAATGCAAAACTACAATGTAAAGAACTCAACATACGAAATAATGTACCCTTGTTACTGAGTTTAAAGCCTATCTTTGTTTCTAGTAACTGTACAGAGCACACATTTCATTCAGTGCCCTTAGATCTTCAAACTTTGGCTACAGCTATATGTAATCACTTTCTTCTCTAACAATGACTTTATGGCTTAATTTTTTTAATTGGCCAAATCACCACTAAATTTTCTACAAAAAAAAGAGAAGTGATAGTCTGCATGTAATATACATAATTTGTATGTATACAGTCTGAAAGAAAATATGTGCAAAAATAGAAAACTTTTTTTTCATAAAAGACTACTTGGTAGTTTGTGTTTTCCACACCCAAATTAAAACAACTCCTAGTTATTAATATTCCTCCTGTTTCCCACTTTCAGTGACAAATGCCATAATTCCTCTGATACATGTGAAAACAACCAGCACAATTATAGCCACATCTCCAAGGGTATTTCCAGTCAGCAGGAACATATTTATGCAATTAACTCACTGGCATTTAGACTGAAAAAAAAAACAAACCCAGAAGCAACAACAGTATAGTTTGTTTGTTTATTTGTTTTTCCACACTGTACTTCTCAGAAATTCAAACATCATCTTGCAGAGTACTGACAATAACACAGAATTTCTTTCCTTTCTGATCTAAATTAATTAGTAGTGGTAGTACAATTGTACCTAGGGATCTCTATCAGTTGCAAGCCTATTCTGACCATCCAGTCCCTTGCACAATGAATATACAATCTAGAATTATGAAGACAGGCTGGAATATCAGAAAAAACACAAGGAAAAGTTTGGTACTGTTTGTCAAGACATCTTTGGAATGTAGTACTTTTGTGGGCACACTAAGGGAGTTTATGAAAAAAACTTACAAATTATCAGTTAATATAACTATCCTTGTGAATAAAATTCCACTTTTTTTTTTCTCTTACTGCTTATACTGAATACTTTTTAAAATTCATATAGATATACTAAGGAGTTATCACAGTGGGTTAAATTAATTTTTTTAAAAATCCTCTTACAACCAAACTCAGAATAAAAATTTAAAAACATAAGTAATTTGAGTAACACTCGATTTTGCTGATAACTACAAAATAGAGAAACAAATCAGAAAATATTTTCAAATATAGAATCAAACCTCATCTTGCAGATAATGAACAGCAACATTTTCTCACTGAAATTTCAGAATTTGTTTATTATGAGTTACATTCTCCCCAAGGACAGTCAAATACGAACACACACTTAAAGGAAAGAAAAGAAAGCTACTACGAATTTCTAATTTAAAGCTATTGCAACTCAAAAACAAAGACACTGCAACTTTAAAATTTCAATTCTCATGATGCTTGCTGCTAAGCAACCAACCAAGTTTTCTTCCTAAACACCTCTTTCAGCACAGTCATGAGCAACTAGTAGAACTGATAATGTGATTCAGAAAAAAGAGTCAGACAAAATCATGTATATTTTGTTCATAAGGGGCTAAACTGAAAGCATCTCCTCAACTTTGCTGGTATTAAAACAGAACGAAAATATCTGCACAGCAATAAAGTACTATAATATAAATGAAAACACTTGCAAATTATTCAACAATCACTATTCAAATGACAATGACTATTAAAGAGCCAGTGCTAGAAATAGCCTATTCTAAGCCTGTTCATTTCAGCAGGACCAACAGAAACTCAGGTAAAAGAATGAACAGCTTCTTTTGGTCCCTTATGGCACTGCCTTTCCATCATCTCAGTGTGCTCTGAGCCATGCCCTTCAAAGGTGCAAATATATTATACACACATCTACTTTGAAAAACAACCTTTAAATGAAACATTTTATCAACTCCTTTCACCAACATTTAAGCACTTTTGCTTTTATTCTGTCATTGCAGATACTAAAATGCAAAATTAAAACAAAACAAAGAACTCCAACCCATGTATTTTCTTTAATATCTCTCTCACCTGGATAAGAAATACTTAATAATGATTCTATACTATTTATTTTAAGGAGGGATAGTTTGTTTATTTTCCCTTGTGTGCTTTTGAGATACATGTAGCTAATCAGTGGGGTTTTTTTTTAAATAAGTCTCCCTCCCAAAAAAACCTCAAAAATTGCATGTGAAATGGTAAGATCTAGGAGAGATCCACATGCACAATAGGGAATAAATACTGCAGATTTATCCTTTTGTATTTTTTAAACTGTCTCAATAAACCAAATTAAACAAAATAAACAACTTGACAATCATATTAAGAAAAAAAAAAAGGTTGTGTTTTTTATTATGAAAATTAAGTTATTCCCTCCATGGCTTCAGCATTAACTTTAATGTCTTAGTGTGTCTCTGTACTCTTCATTTCACTAACTTATCATTAGCATGCACCTATGTGTAGAAGGAAGAGGTATCTTTCTGGAAGGAGGCTGTTCCAAACAACAGCCAAGCCTTTGATTACTGTGGCTGTTTCTATGCAATCAGAAGCTGAAGAACACAAACACATCTACCCAAACTAATTTTCATGTCATCAGTTCTGACAGGAAGAGCAACACAGACCTTAACAGCAATTGGGTGAACTTATCATGGTCCCAGGTTTCTTGTTCAAAAATGAAACGAAATCTATCACATTCACAACCAAACAATTGATCAGGCTGGCATACGATGCGTCAACAGCTACGCCTTATGATTAAAGAGTAGACAGTGTATAAGCCTACTAACAGAAAGCTGACAACTTCCTTGTTATACACACACCAACTATTGTCTAAAGAGTCTAAACCCATGGAAACAACATAAATAAGTAGAGACGAAGAGAAAGAGAAGACTTTTTAAAAATTATTTTAAATAGTGTTTATGGACACTACAATCAACAAGATGTCCAGCATTGTAGTGTGCTGTAGCACAGACCAGTGGTTACTCCAAAGAACTCTAGAGTGCTACCAAGTACGTTTTTCTGAGCTTTAAGAACTTCCCCAACACATGACTGACTGGCATTTTAAAGGCATTGTGATTCAAGCCTGCAGTACACATACACAAAATCCCAACAAACCAACCAGCACCAAAATGCATTGCACAAGCTTCCCCCGTTGTTTTCAGGAATGTGACAGAATAGTATTTGTCAGGCAGCAGTTACTGTCAGGACACAGACCAGGAGCAGCTCAAGATGTATACATGGCCCTGGATTTTGAATAAGCCCTTGATTTTGAAACTGGCATTTCTTCAGTGCTTATGAAGAAGGTAACACAGTTCAGCATGAGTGTTTTCATGGCACTGAAGATACAACTATCTTGTTGTATCCTTATCTCAGAAGCAGCACAGATATTGCACATTGCTGCCTGCTGCTTTGAATATTTTCTGAGGTAGTAAACTATTTTATCTACTAAGAAAGTGCTCAAATATGAGTCACAAATAAAAATGGTAACTTTTTCTCATTCTAATTATACACTTAGGTGGTACACATCTGCTGGGACAGATTAACAACTGAAGAAAATCAGAAATATTCTAAAATTAACATTTGGGTACTTCAGATCAAAAAATTGGAAGAGTTGTGCTGCATGACATTATTGGTGCCATTTAGGTTTTGCCCTTTTTTTTAATGTTCTCTGTATTCTTCACACATATATTTGTAGCTCTGTAGGCTATCGTATTAGTGGCTAGTTTTCCCAGTACTTTTCCATAGCCTTTCCTTAACCAGAAAGACAAAACAAATTCCAGAGCTCCAAGCCCCAGGAGGTACAAGGCTCCAGGGCTGTCTTGGTTCTTCCTGGGAACCAAGGCTGAGAACAACTCTTTGAGATACATTCTCATGGACAAAGTACAGCTAGTGCTGAAGGCAGGGACTCCAGAGAAGGGTTTGACCTGAGGGGAAACTGCATCATCACTTGCCCTCCTAATTGGTGCTTTTTATCAATTATGCTAATTTCCTAAAACCTATAAAAATGTATTCATCCCTGTGGGGGTGGGCTTTTGTGGACATCTTTCCATAACAGCCTCTGAAGGCCTTCAAATAAAGATCCTCTTTTATATTACTTCCTTACTAAAATTATCTCGAGTTTCATTTCCAGGTTGGGCAAAATTTATTCTGGCAAACCCAGACGGGATGGGAGAACCTGGTATGGTTCTTCCGGACCGAGAACATCCTGCAAGGAATTCTTTCCTGCTGGCAATCTTCAGAATTCCGGGCAGCGGCCAGAGGATGAGACACCACGGCTCCGAGATCCCGCAGGAGGTAATATAAAGATAGCTCTTTTTGTTGTGTAGTGTGTAGTTCGTATCTGTGTGTGTTGTGTATCCGTTCGAGATCAGTAATTGCTAGCAATCCCGGGACGGCCAGGCTTGGTGGCGGGGGAATTTGCTTTTGCACTGCTTTTTCAGGTTGTTTTTTTTTTCCTTTCGCCGCTTTTCCAACCAGCTCCAATTCGGCTGGGGGGAGGCGGGGCGTGCGTGTGTTTGCCTCTGGCTATTGTTCATTGGTGGAGAAAAGCAAATTACAAGGCGAAAGTTTAATTCGTGTTTAACACGCGCGGGTTTTGAACTGAGCTCTGGCCTGGGGACGGAGCGGCCGGGGGAGGCCTGGCCCGCTCCTTGCTGAGGTGAGGGAGAAGGGTCCCCACTTCCCACAGGCTGGCAGGAGGAGGGCGAGAAGCTCCCATTTCCTACAGCTTTTGTGGAGCGGCGAAAAAAGCTGGGCTTGCACCACTGCAGGGGAGGGGGGAAGCACACCCCTTCCTGTGTTGCATCTGTGGAAAGTTTTTTCCAGGATTTTAGGGCAGGGGCGGCTCCCGGACTCCCGGGACGGCTCGGCGAGCGGGGCGGCCACGCTCCCCGTGTCACAAGAGAGGGGACAGCGGCTCTGACAGGAGCCGAGGTGACTCCTGCCATTGATTGCCCTGGGACGGCCGGGATGGGGATGGCGCGGGGGAGAGGCCCCGGCAAGCGGCACCGGGGCCGCCGCTGCGCTGCCACGGCCCGGCTCGGCCCCAGAGGGGCCGCGGGTGTGAAATCTGTCGGCGGCAGCCTCACCCCCGTGGGCAGCACGGATTTTGCTGCTGCGGAGGGGGGGAAAAGGCAGAGTTGAGTCCCTCGAGGAAGCGCCACCTCTGTAGGCAGGAATGACTCTACCGCAGTTTCCACAATAACGAGGTTTGTTCTAGAGAGACCCGAGGGGCGCTGTGAGCAGCGGCACAGCCCCGGGGCGGCTGTGCCCGCATCCAGCGCCTGTGCCCGGACCGTGCGGCGGGCAGCGAGCGCTCTTTGTGCTGGCAAGTACTCAGAAGGGAAACACCGAGTCCAAAGAAAAAGAAATTGCTTTTCAGGCTCCCTTAAACCAGGCTATAAGCAAGCAGAGTCCTGTGTTAACAAATACCTTAGTATGGAAACTGAGACAAGATACTGTAAGGGCTTTTGGTGCCAGAGTGGTAAGACAAATGAGGCCCTTCTTTCAACGTTTAAAATATGAATTGGAAAAATTCTGGGTGATTTATCAGTTTCTGTATTTGCCAAACTCTCCTAGGAAGGATCCACTGGAATTTTGAAAAAGGAGAAAAACAGATAGGATGCTTTTCTGAATTGAAAATTTAAAGTACCTTCTCCTGCATCCCTGTGAATAAGAAAGGCCAAGGACTCTCTGCTATTACATGGAAGAATCCTGAAATAAGGAAAAAAGAGTCAGCTCACCAAGACAGTGCTGCCAGAGGGTTTAAGGCAAGCCCAACTATATTAAGAAATCAGCTGGCAAAGGAACTAGAGAACTGGAGAAGTCAGCAACTGAGAATTGACGCATCCAATCAGCAGCCAAGAATTGATACATGCAACAGTTGCATGCAACCCACTGTAAGTTTGTTCTGTGAACATCGGAGACATGTACCCTATGCCGTGTTACTGAAACAGGTTAATGTTATTCTGAAAATGTTTGCTGTTAATCCTGGTATGTCTCTGTTCCCAACACTAACTGATAATGTATCTGTTTGCAAACCGTAGAGGAAGCCTATTCCAGCAGACCAGACCTGAAGGATGTGCCAGACTGGGAGCTGCATGCCGATGAGAGCAGCTCCAAGCGAGATGGCAAACAGGTGACAAGTTATGCAGTGACAATCACGAACCAGGTAATCAGGGAAAAGGCCTTGCCATCAAATGTATCATCACAAAAGGCTGAACTGATTACATCAATGGAAGATCTAAAACTGAGCAAAGTCATCAGGAAGGAAAGAAGACTGGCAAACTATTCAAGGTAATAGAACTGAACACTCTGAACAGATCAATGCACTACTACAGAATATTTGGGAATGTAGAGAAGCAGCTTTTATGCATTTCAAAGCTCATCAAAACGGAAAACAACTCCTGAATTAAAGAATCATTTTGCTGATAAAATAGTAAAAGGGGCTGCAGAAAAAGGCATCTTAACAGTGGTGCCACAGAAGGAAATCAATTTGTTAAGGTTTGCCCCAAAGTGTGATCCAAAGGACCATCAGTTTTCTGGCAAAAAGGCTGAAATCAAGGAAAGTGAACAGGCTATTACACCAGAAACAACCCAAACATGGGCAAAAGAGTTGTGTTAAAAATAACAGAGCCAAGACATTTTTCTGGAGATTATTGACAAAGATTCTTCTGAGTTACCAAGCAAAGAAAGAAACAGGAATGTGTTTGTGTTAGTTCACACCTTTAGTGGAACATCTAAAGCTTACCCGTCACACTAACACTGAGGGAGGTGGTGAAAGTTTTTCTCAATCATATAATTCCAAAAGTTTGGGGTTCCTTAGGGGTTGGTTCCCCAGTGATCAGGGAAACTGGTCAAATGTTGGAAATTGTTTGAGGTCTGTAAATTCCCTATATATCCCAAATGAGTAGTAAAGCTGAGTCTGTGAATGGAACCCTCAGAACACAGATTAGTAATATTTGTCAGAAACGTTCATGACATGGGTTCAAGTCTTGCCTATAGCCTTGCTGAGAATCTGCATGCAATCAAGGCAGAGCCAACATGAACCCTTATGAAATATTGCATGGCAGGACATACCAAATTGTGTATGTTATGGGAGAAATCCGTATGAGGGGAAAATTGACTGGCTGAGGTATTTAACAGCTTTTAAGTTCCACATCGCAGAAGCTCCAGAGATTCATCATGTTATCCAGACATACCTGCCCATCTGTTCCAGCCTGGAGACTGAGTGTATGTTAAATGGAAAAACAGTAACCTTCAAGCTAAGTTGAAAGGACCATTCCAAGCTCTGACCACCCGCACCAAAACCAGGCGCTGGCAAAGAACCCTGAATTCACTGCCCCAGAGTTAAGAAGACATCTGTTCCTGAAACAACCAGAAAACAAAGACGAATTCAAATCAAGATTATGTGATTTGAATTGTTCTTTTGTGCCTCTTATCTACACAGTTGGTAACCATGATTCAGATTTGGCCCTAAAAATTTGCATGTAGCTCTAGTCCAAAATGCATCCAAAAACTCTTCATAAGAACAACTTGTCAGGGGGTGTTGGATATGAAAATTTGGCCTGGTAAGTCTTGCCCCTGGATAAAGATCAGGCCTGTGTCCCTGGGGCTGTGATGCCAAATATAATATTTAATCATATTAAGGCTATTAACAAAACAGAATGGATCTTAATTTCCAACTAACCATGAAATTACCACTGGTTGTTCTTCTTATGAAGATCAGAATGAAAGAATTGCTAAGGATTTGGTTGAAATTTGGAAGCAAACCCATTCTATACCAGCTAGCTCTCAAAAGAGCTCACTGAATCTTGAGTATCTTCAATACATTCACATCATGGTTACCAAACTGAGCCTAGATAAAAAGTATTCATAGTAGTTGTAATTATAGTTGGTATCTGTATAACAGCTTGTAAGATAGCTGGTTGTATAAACCAGTAGTGGAGTTAAATATGGAGTAGAGACTAAACAAGAGTCGTTAGTCTCTAAAAAAGCAAGGGGAATGGTGCTGTTTAGGTTTTGCCCTTTTTTTAAATGTTCTCTGTATTCTTCACACATATATTTGTAGCTCTGTAGGCTATCGTATTAGTGGCTAGTTTTCCCAGTACTTTTCCATAGCCTTTCCTTAACCAGAAAGACAAAACAAATTCCAGAACTCCAAGCCCCGGGATGTTGCTGCTGGATACAAAATAGGTCACATGAACACAGTTTGAGGTGTGGTGAAAGGAAGAGAGCACTTTATTTATTCTCTCCAAATTTATAAGTTTCTGACCACAGACAGGGACTGGATGGTCAGGACACCTTCCCAACCGCACTGGCCGTGAGAGATGTCCATCAAAAGACATGTATCAGAAAGAATGTACACATGTCTATGTATACAGTTACTGTCCTCGGAAAGTCTTTAGAAAACTATGTCAGCAAGTTCAGAAAACTGAGTTTTCAGGGCGACACCAGGAGGTACAAGGCTCCAGGGCTGTCTTGGTTCTTCCTGGGAACCAAGGCTGAGAACAACTCTTTGAGATACATTCTCATGGGCAAAGTACAGCTAGTGCTGAAGGGAGGGACTCCAGAGAAGGGGCTTGACCTGGGGGGGGGGAACTGCATCATCACTTGCCCTCCTAATTGGTGCTCTTTATCAATTATGCTAATTTCCTAAAACCTATAAAAATGTATTCATCCCTGTGGGGGTGGGCTTTTGTGGACATCTTTCCATAACAGCCTCGGAAGGCCTTCAAATAAAGATCCTCCTTTATATTACCTCCTTACTAAAATTATCTCAAGTTTCATTTCCAGGTCGGGCAAAAGGCAATTATCTCTTGTCCTTAATAAAAAGGACATTAGAGACTAGTAGCACTTTGCCTTGTATGCACACCTTGAACTACTAGATTTTCATACTTACAATTATTTAAAATAGAGGTAACAGGAATACATTACATTTTACACGTGCATATCATAATAATGCATATCATAATTATGAATATGTTGCAGTTCAACAGGAATTAATTATTGTCATCAATTTATTTTTTTGAACCTTAAAATTAATTATTTTCACTATATAACAAATGTGGTAGCTTAGCATATTTAATTTTCATTTGTTGCATCAAATGTTGCATGATTGTAGAAAAATAGGACAAAATAGGCTTTTTAGAATATTTTCCTATTTAACATGGCCATTTAGAAATTAAAGTGACTCCATAATTTGGTGCTTTTAGAAAACTACAATATTCACAATTCGTAGTCACAGTTTAGAACTATTTTATACAGTTTCATTAAAACTGTCCTAAGAGCTTCCTTACTTAGCAAACAAAACATAAATAACAAACAAACATTAACAAACAAAACATAAAACTCATGTAAGCATCAAATCAGTGAAGATATATATAACATATATTCTGATATAGCTTCCATAAAAAGTCCAAAATACATATAAGTGAAGGAAAACAAGTGAAGGTTTTAAAAGCATCTGATGCAAATATATCAAAAGCATTTTGATGCAAATATTTGGCATTAACAGTGCTTACAATATTGTGCTTGCTGAGGAGTGAGGAAGCTTATATGAAAGGAGTACTTTAATTTTAAGATGCTTAAAATGAATACATGTTCAAATAGTTCTTGTACTTTTTAATCTAATAAATTAGATATGGTCTAAAGTAAGATCTGAGCACAGATCCGCAGCTCATTTATACATTTAGAGACGTGTATAGTAGTACTCACAGAATATGTGCTAAGTCAAGCAGCATTTTTAACAGAAGTGTTAAAATGGCAGATCAGGCTTTTCAGTCCCTTGATAATTAGAGCCATATAAATGACAGCATTTTGATTCTGTTTAATGAATTTTTTTTCTTATCTTACTATGCAATGTCAGTCTCAACACATTCCTGGGAAGTCTCAACACTGTCATTTTGATGAACAGAGAAACCTTAAATTTACACAAATCAAAGGCCTAATATTGTATAGTCTTTTATCAAGTCAAACTCAGTACAATGTCAAGAAAAATATTTTACTTTTTCTTATTATGGTTTCTCTAAAATAAAACACTAATACATTAAATCTGAAGTACTAGCTGGTTACACCAGCAGTGAATACCTTGTCCTTAAAATTAATATTGAAACAGCAATTGAAAAATAGTCTTCTAGCTATGGTTAGTAATAAATTTTATTTAGAAGCTTCCTCTTTTCTGAGTCAATTCAGATAAAGTATTTTAAAAGAAAAACAAATTTGCCATTTCTGTTTCTGCATATGTCTCCCTCTTGTAACCATCTTTGGAGAAGAACAATAAGGAATGTGACTTAGCACTCTTGTATTACAGAGGCAAAGGACAAAGAAAGATTTTCAGTGTTGACTCACCAGTTAAGATAAATGTAATTGTTACCACCACCCAAGCCTGACGGGGATGTTCTTCCTTGACAAATGCTGATGGAACACTTGTAATAGTAAGAAAAGCTGAGTTGTGCAGAGAGGGCTGAATTTCAGGAGTTCATACACCAGAATATATAGAAGTGGAAATTACTTTAGAAATACCACTAGGCTTTACCTTTCTGATCTAAAACCTGTACTGTAGTTCTTGTCTACACTGAACAGTGATGGAAAAAACCCACCATGTGCATACATAAATAAATACAGATAGATAGATATGCCCATATATACATGTAACGTCTAATTCTGTCAGTGTATCATATCAGTTCAGAAAAGTGAA
The DNA here is from genome assembly GCF_971803275.1 of Cyanistes caeruleus. Lineage (NCBI taxonomy): Eukaryota > Metazoa > Chordata > Aves > Passeriformes > Paridae > Cyanistes > Cyanistes caeruleus. Next base: position 13,977,054 of record NC_141714.1, on the reverse strand, counting down.
ATAGAGCTCTTCTTTCCCAAATGCTGCAAACACCTAAAAGTTTGGTTGTTCTCCTTCCTCACTAAGTTCTAGCCCACCGTTCCTGAAATCCTTTTATCCACAGTTGGCTCAGTTTAAAAAAGTCATGAATACTGTTTGAGAACTATGGAAATGCAGAGCACTGCCAACTATGTAAAGTAACCCCCCGAGTTAACAGACCAAGGAATTTTCAAATGTCATGAGAGTATCATTAAGTGGGTATGAAAAACTGGATTCATGAAATCATGCCATGGACACTTCACTGAAACACCTAATTAACTGGAACCTACTTGTTCATGACTCTCCCAAGAGTATGAAGAAGCTGATGGGCTCATTGTGACAGCTGGAAAAGGGATTGGGTGGGAACTTTTTGAGGGAGGAATTTGTTTGTTTCTTAACACAGATCAAGTTTACAGTGCACCTCAAAAAAATAATTGCACCTGTGCAAAGGGGGACAGCACCCTGCAACACAAAGGCGAGAAAGAACCATCATGACAGACAAATATATTTAAGCATTATCATGCAAGGAAGAAATCGTGCAAGTACCACCCTAGGGACTTAAGTTTCTTACTTTCCTTTTCAATGTTGCTGAATGCAAGCTATTGGTGTTTGGCTGAATTATTGAAGAGGAATCAGAGAGTGACAGTATCCTTCAGCAATGACAAGACATTCAGCTGAATTAGATTCAAGAGCCAGTCCTAACTTCCCAGGCTGAAAAAGTAATGAGCACAGCTCTGCCTTTCAATGGTCTTTTTATTTCAGGAAAATTAGATTAAATACTGCATTTCTAGTGATCACGACTTAAAAAAAATCCAACCCAACAATCTTAAGAAGAACATCCCATATTTGCAACTGAGTTGCACACGTTTCAAATTTAGGTTTTTTTTTTGGCTGACCTTGATGAAAACTTCCTCATTCAGCTTAGCAGAAATTGTACTGAATTACTATGTTACTATGCTCAACCTCCCCATAACAAGCAAGCAACAAAATAAAAAAGCAGCGTAGTTTGCTGCATCAGAAATAAGACCTCAAAAAAGGTGCTCAGAACTTCATTTTCTTTTTCTAACTCTGCACAAATTGTAGATTTGTACATTACAAACACTAGGTGTTGGCCCTGCAAAATTGACAAGAGTATGACTAAACATTTGTGGCACCTTTTATAAAGAGTTCAGAAATTAACCTAGAGACCTTTTAGAAAATGCCAGGAACAGAAAAACATGAACCTACCAACAGACACCAGGGAAATGAGAACAAGCATTTTGATTAGCTAAAAGTTGGAGAAATTATGTCTATTTCTGAAATCCCAAAATAAAATATATTAAATAAAACAATGTTTTCTTTGCTGTGCAAATATGCAATTAATCCCTTGGCCCAAATCTACAGCTTTTACCAAATCTAAACTTGACAAGAAGTCATTTTGTTTTGATCATGACTACATGACTTAACTCAAACCACATGACAGAAACAACACCATGGAATAGAAATCTTGGTAGGAAAGCATCCATTTTTACTGCACTCTTAGCATATTGTGGAGTTTTGTTAAACTGAAAAATTGTCCTAAAAAACTACAGCAATGTTTGAGGTACTTCAAATTTACTTCAGCAAGTATTTTCAGTGATCTCTGATATATGTACTGGACCATACATAAAAGCAAGCTGTCTCTACCATATCACAAAAAGAATTCGAAATCGCTTGTGAAGGAGTCAACAGGGGCTGTTAGGAAGAGATTCTTCCCCCTGAGGTGGTTGGGCAGTGGAACAGACGTCCAGTGCAGTGGTCATGGTACCAAGCCTCAGAGCTGGAGAAGCCTTCTGACAATGCTCTCAGGCACACGGGATTCTTGGGGTGAAGGGCCAGGAGCTGGACTTTGATGATCCTTGTAGATCCCTTCCAACTCATATATTCTATAATTCTGTGAACTACAAATCAAGTGTAAACTGAAGAGAAATGCAAAAGTAGCATAAAATTTAAGCACCTTGCCTCAAACTTCATTAATTTTGTCTTACTCGTAAGAATTAATTCAAAGGGACGGGATGGACATAGTCAGAATTATAAACAGAGGAAGCAGCATTTTAGCTCTTTCTTACATGATTCCTGTTTGGAGTTAACCCAACCTAGAAAGAACAGGTACTGCTGAGCACAAGTATGAAGTACAGGCCTTCTGCAGGGAAGGATATGGAGTATTTCTATTGCATTAGGCATTTAATCATTATTTCATAAGACAGAAAAAAAAAGAAAATAATTATACAGTAAACACACATTTAAAAGCAGATGTTCTAATAATTACATAAAGTACCCTTTTCCCACCAGTTTTCCCTTTCTAATACTACAGCTAGCATTATTGCTATTCAAAAGAGGACTGCTGACCCTACTAAGGCAACATTTACACTTCAGTTGACAACATTACATAAAATAAGAGCAGACATGTAACTCCTAAAGCTTATTTGTGGGCAGTTCCTTATAAACTGAGATGATTTATTTGGATCTATGACCAAAGGAATACACTAGTTCTCCTAATCCACATTTTGATAGGAGGCCATTTGGTACTACCTACTCTGCAGATATAAATGACTCATTAATGCTCTGTGAAGGGAAAAAAAAAGTTGTGATTGCAGCTAAATCAAAGACACATCAAGGATGTGATGCATCTTATCATCTTAACTTACACCAATTCAGTTTGTAATTGAATATTTAGAATACTACTCTGACAGACTAAACAAAATGTTCCTTTAACCAAAATTCTCATCCAGAAGAAATCTCTGAGAAACCTGAAAAAAAAAGGGATATTCTGTTTCTAAAGACCTCGATATACTGGATGGACCCTCACATGCTATGCCATCCAACAAGAGGCAGGATGGACTCACCTGTTAGGGCAGAAGCTTTCTGATAAACTGAAACAATCACTTCAGAAACTATGAAAAAAAAAAAAGCCTGAAGCAGAGAAAGACACTTCACTCAGTAAGCATCAAACAGTACCTTTACAGAAAGCAGCAAGAGGAGCTTGAAGGCGTCTTGTGACTTTTTATTTTCACTCCGGTTGCTGTGCTTTTGGAAAACAATCAGCAATTGTTTTTAAGGCTAATTAAGTCTGCCTGAAGCATGGTGTTGGACTACGTGATCTGAAGGAGGTCCAATGCAAACTAATTCTTTGATGCTAAGATTCCTTTATTCATATAATGGCAACACTGCTCATTTCCAAGGTGAAGAAGCTGGAAAGTCATCATCAAGAAGAGAAGAGAAGAGAAAAAGCCTAGCACTCTGCTTCTGAAAATGAAAACGGCAAATCCCTATGCCCCAGCAACTTCATCACTCCCTTTCTAAAGGGAGATCTAACTATGGACAAGACCTGAGCGAGGAAGGTTTTCTGGTGTGATGGATTATTTTGTTTTAGGGAGTGAGGTTTTTGTTTGTATTTTAAATCAGGACAACCTAGAAATCAAAAAAGGGAGAGACTTGGCAAAGAGGTGGAAACTAGTATTTGATCTTACAAAAAAAGGAAAAGCATCGTGTCAGAGGGGGCAATAGCACGTGGTCTTAGCTTGAAATTGTCAGACTTAGTTTTGACTTTGTGTTATTTGGTGGAGGTGTCTGTGAGCCCATTAAAGGAGTGCATACTTCTTGTGCATGTCCTCACTAAACATAAGAGTCTAAACCTCTGGCTTTAACCTAAGGCTGATATTTGATGCCCCTGTTACAGCATCCAATTAAAATAGAACTTGAGTCAGCTAATGAGAACAGATCTTGATGAGGGTCTCTCTCCAGATGGAATGAATGCAGAAATGGCTCTTAAATTCTGACTAACAAACAAGCACCTTGGCCTATGCTGGGATTTGTAAAACACTTTAGTTCTACTGTACAATGATTTCCTAATGAAATTCTAGAAGAGGCCTACAACAAATGACGTAAAGCCTAGGTTTTATTTTGACATGGTGAATCAATCTGCTTTCTAGCAAGCCATGTCAAAAATAACCCATGAAAGAAAATGAAATACAATAGCTACCTTTACAAGTCAAAGATACTTAGCTGAAGTACTTATTTAAATATAGAACATATATATTTGAATCAAAATTGCCAGCTAATGAAGAGCTTTTCTTATTATGGCCAGTCTCATGAATAAATTGGTCACCTCAGAAGAATGAAACTACATCTCAGGAGATGTTATATTGCTTAGCTCTGCACTTCCAAATACATTTCCTAACTCTGAAATATATCTAATGTAATACTACATATCATGGCAGCAGACAGCCTGGATCTGTAAAAGTGGTCATGGTATTCCTATTTCTAGATGAATTATCTGTGATACCATGAATATATCATATAAAATATTGCTTTTCAACAAAAAGGGACAGTTCACAGGAAACTAAAAACACCCCACATTAACAGATGGTGAAGCATTTTAAAAATACCAGTATTATTACTCAAACTTATTATTGCTCAAAGCTTAAGCCTTTCATTTACAATTTATAAAATAGCCATTTATAATAAAATTACAAATGAAGTTCATATATTTAAAAGTATATCGTTGTCCATCCATGAAAATATGGCCCTTTATTGTCTAGCAGATTCCATAATGCAAATGGGGACAGCATTCTCAGGGATGTGTAGCATTACAGCCATTTGGGCTTTTTAATTTTTTTTTCACATCATGAGATAGACAAATCAATATATCAAACTAATTCCCAATGTGGCAACACCTGGGAACTTCTTCCAAATTTATAAATCGCTTTTATTCATCTTTTCAAGCCCTACTTTCATAACTGAACTTAGATGCTGCCCTCATTCCCAATGGCATCTACTCTTGATTCAAACAGTAAAAAAGTGCAAGTGATAGAAACAATTTGTTTTACTTCTATTATTCACAGATTTACAGTAGAATTTTAAGTGTTCAACAAAATAACATTTCAGTTACAAACTGTAAAGTGGCTAGGAAAGGCAAAACCAGCAGATGTTTACAATGGAATAATTTGCATTGGAAAAGGCTTCCAGAAAAAGCAAAGAACAGAAAGCCAGAACTTACCTAATTTACATCTGTTGACAGTATGAATTTACTTTCTTACTAGTTCATCAGCATATAAAATGTCATTGGTATCCCTTCTTCCATCTTAACCCTTTTTCTTGTAATTCTTTCCAAATAGTGATTTTAGGTTAGGTTTAGATTTAGCAGTTCGATTTTATTTTTTTAAAATATATTTTATTGAAATCATTCAAATGAAATTCACTGAAGAAGCTTTATGGATTGCTTCTATTAAAGCTTGCTAAACATTGGATTATTTTAGAAGGCAAACAGATCCAGAAAATGTCAACAGTGACAGGATTGATATACGGAAAACATGTGACATTGAAGAAGAAAAGACATATTCCAAAGGCAGCTAAATTACTCTATATTTGAAGATGACCTTGAAATTCCCACTAACCCATTTTTCCATTAAGAAGCAATAAAAGCAATAATTTTATCAGTGGCACTAGCCAAATTTGTGAAATATACCTTCCAGTTCTACACACAATAGTTCAATTATAACATCTGGCAAGCAAAAGATATATCTTATTAACAAAGGATCTCTCCTATACAAAAAAAAGACTACTTGACAGGCTCTTCCATTTCAATAAACAAACACACCAAGCATAAGAAATCAGATGAACCTGGAATGCTGCATATTCCCAAGCACTCAGAACTACTGATATGCATAATGGAAGTGCTCAAATGACCAGCATTTTAATATGCCTCCTATTCTTACTTCCCATTTATGGCAACACATGCTAATCACTGCAACATATTTTAAGACGAAAACAAAAAAAGTAAAACAATATCAGATGTATCTCAGTAAACCCAAATAATTTAGATTCACATCTATCAGAAGACGCAATATAGCTTTTGCTTCAATTTTACTGTTTTGCTAGCTAGTGAAGTAAACGCCTCCTGTGAAATATAATTTCCAAGTGATTTAATGACAATTAGAAAAGCAAACAGCTATGAAAAAATAACATTTTCAAATGAACTGATTAAAAAAAGCATCTCAAACCACAAGCATACTGCATGAGTGAGCAGTTCCTTATTCACAGTTGCACTATAAAGCAAAATGGAAGGATGCAAGTTGCAATCATCAGGTATCCTCTACAAAAGTAATTTCCTTATTTCACCACCTTTCTTCGTTGAGGCAAGTTTCTTTCATTGTTCTTTTGTTCAGACACCGAACACCTTCTTAAACAGCGTGCTAACGCAGCCTTCGCAATCTCTCCTAGGAGCTTTAAATTACTAAATGACGCCAGGAGAATTTCCGGGCTCCGTACCCCACTGCCCAGGCCGATTCACCTGCCCTGCCTCAACAGCCCGCGGGCTCCGAGCACGCTCCCGCAGGCTGTGCGGGGACGCTGCAATGGGTCCCCGCCAAGGCCCCGCGTCCCCTCGCACAGCATGCGGCTACTGCGGGGCAGCCGGCAGCAACCAAGGGCAGCGGGGAGGGACGCGCCGCACCAGGCGGCCGCCGCTCCCGGTACGCGCAGGGCGGCAGGGGCAGCCCGGGCAGCACTCCCCGGCAGCGGCGGGAGCGCCCCGCGCTGTCCCCGCTAGCGGAGCGCGGTCGGACGGCGGCCCCAGGCCCCGCCGCGGCTGCCGCCGGGCCCGGACCGCGGCCGACGAGCGGCAGGGGGCGCCCCGCAGCCCCGCTCCCCCCCGCGCGGACCCCGGGGGAGGGGAGTGCTCCGCCGGGCTCCGCCGCTCCCCCGCTCCGAGCCGCCCTCGGCACCCCCGCCCCCGGCCGGGGCCTCACCCGCTGCTGTCGCTACGGACACTCTCCGCGGCTCCCTGCGGGATCTGGCGGCGAAGAGGTGAGGGACGGCGGGGCTCGGCGCGGCCGCGGCACGGGCCCCACTCCGGCCGCTCCCGCCGCATGGAGGGGGAAGGGCCGGCCGGAGCAAGGGGAGATGAGGGGGCGTGGAGGAGCAGAGCCAGGACGGGACGGGATGGGGAGGGATGGGGGAAGTGCGGGCGCGGAGTTCAGCGCCGACGGGAGCGCGGGGGCCGCTGCCGCCGCCTCATCGCCGCCCGCGCCGCACCGGGGCCGCGCCGCCGCCCGGCCGCCGTCGCCCGGCAACGCGCGCGCCCCCGCTGCCGCAGGCGCGCAGCTCCGCGCGGCGCCCCGCGCGCTCCCGACGCCAGCGCACGCGCAGCCTGCACGCGGCGGCGCGCGCCGGCCTTCCCTCCCCCTCCTGAAGCCAGGGGGCGCTGCAGGCGGGGAACGGGAACGGGAACGGGGAACGGGAACGGGGAACGGGAACGGGAACGGGAACGGGAATGGGAATGGGAACGGGGAACGGGAACGGGAACGGGAATGGGGAACGGGAACGGGAATGGGAACGGGAATGGGAACGGGAATGGGAACGGGGAACGGGAATGGGAACGGGGAACGGGAGCGGGGAACGGGGAACGGGAATGGGAATGGAAACGGGGAACGGGAATGGGAACGGGAACGGGGAACGGGAGCGGGGAACAGGGAACGGGAATGGGAACGGGGAACGGGAACGGGGAACGGGAACGGGAACGGGGAACGGGAGCGGGGAACGGGGAACGGGAATGGGAATGGAAACGGGAACGGGAATGGGAACGGGAACAGGAACGGGAACGGGGAACGGGAATGGGAACGGGGAACAAGAATGGGAACAGGGAATGGGAACGGGGAACGGGAACGGGAATGGAAACGGGAACGGGAACGGAAACGGGAATGGAAACAGGAATGGGAACGGGGAATGGGAACGGGGAACGGGAATGGGAACGGGAATGGGGAACCGGGAACGGGGAACGGGAATGGGAACAGGGAACGGGAATGGGAACGGGGGACGGGAATGGGAACGGGGAACAGGGACCGGGAATGGGAATGGGAATGGGAATGGGAATGGGAATGGGAATGGGAATGGGAATGGGAATGGGGACGGGGATGGGGAAAGGAACGGGAACAGGGAACGGGGACAGGGAATTGGGATGGGGGACGGGAACAGGGAATGGGGATGAGGAATGGCAAATGGGGACAGGAACAGGAAACGTAGGGAACGAGGACAGGGAATGGGGAACTGGGATGTGGAACGGGGACGGGAACGGGGACAGGAAAGGACGGGGAATGGAAAACGGGGAAAGGGGATGGGGGACGGGGAAAGGAACAAGAACAGGGAACGTGAACGGGGAATGGGGACAGGGAATGGGAATGGGATGGGGATGTGGAATGGAGAACAGGAACAGGAACGGGGATGTGGAACGGGGACCAGGAATGGGGATGTGGACGGGGAACGGGGAATGGGCTCACCGCTGGGGAATACCGAATCGCAGGAGCGAGATGTATGGTCGGGCTCCAGAAGAGAATGGGAAACGGGAGACAATTTCCCCTGGCGTTGTTCCCTACAGACATCCGACCCCCTTGCTGAAACAGGAGGAGGAGGCTTGGAGAGGGCAGATGGGTGCCAGGCTGTTTATGAAAATATTGTGTTTTCCCAGTTTTGCAGGTCACGGGGTTGGAGGATGAAATAGAGGACATGACCAAATGCAGGTATATTTAGGCATACCTTCGGGATGGGCCAAGATTAACATAAGCAGGAACTTAAACCTTTAGCTAGGTAGGATCCTCCAGCACAGGATTAATAAAATTTGCAAATACTTTAGGCTTTGTTTAAAACACTGATATTTAAGGACTAGATGTTTTGAAGATCTTGAGGCTAGCATGTAGCTGTTTCCTATCAGTTTCTGTGCTGCTGTACCTTCAGCTTCCCAAAGCATTCTGAAACCAATACCAGCTTCCCCTTAGCAAATGAAATAGTAAGTGCAATCGGAGTGACCTACTCATAAGAAAAAATATGGCAAATTTAAAGAGTATATTTTGAAAGCTTAAAACCCCAGTGGGATACAGAAAGAATCTATTTCCATTTAAATAACTCAGTAACTTAAAACAAATTTCATTGGGATGCACCACTTTGACTCATCCATTTTCTGATATTTAGGTTTTACAGTATTACTGCATGTTCCACTTATGATGGTGACTTGTACCTAAACCAGCAGTATATTAACCCAAGTTCAGTTCTGTTGTGTGTTTTACTGGAGGCTTTTCTCCACTATTCTTTATCTCTAATATTTCTTTAAATGCTGTTTATTTCATAAAACATGTTGCAGTTTTTTAAAAATGCAGTTAGAATATGAATAATTAATAGTTCAGTTATAAGGGCCCTACATTACATCACTACATCTGGGCTTGTTTGATTAATTGCTGTAGCAGGGATGATTATCTAGGGAGAAAAAAACCCACATTCTTCCAGTTGGAATTGTTCTGAACTAGATTTGTTTCATAGTGCTGAAGTATGTGGACTGATGTTAGACTGTTAAATGAAAGCAGCTGGGGATTTTTGCACAAAAATTCAGTCCTATGCTCAATGAAGTAAGGGAGTATTTTAGCCTTGGTTTCATTCTGCATAATACCATGACTTATTTTGAAATCTCTTTGCCTGTTAGCTTTCAGTTTAAAAATGATTGAACATCAACAGCAAAGTTGAATTTTTCAGGATCAGCTGCAAAATTTTTTCAGTCTCAGTTTAGTCCTAAGTCCCTTCACTTTCGTGGAAAAATCCAGTCTGTATGCTGGGGAAAACCAATCATTATTTGGATCCCACATATCAAAGTTAGCACCAGAATAAATAATACATATCAGTGTGGCAATTTCAGATCATATAAAGAACTGTCAGACCCACTTTTTCTAGGAGAAAAATTGAAACACAGACATTAAAACACTTGACCAAAGCCAATAAGCACAAGTTGAATGCTACCAATTTGTATGTGCTGTAACTGCAAACTTTTTGACCATTTTGAAGTGCTTTGAAATGTGGAGATGTAATATTTTCTCTCCTTTTATAAAACATGGAGAGAAAAATAACTGCTAAGGCTTGTGGGTGTGTTTACTTCCTAAGAACTTCCAACTAGTTTATAACAGTTTGTGAAGTGGTTCTCTTAGTGTCATTCAAAGCAGAGTAAAGGAACAAGTTGAACTTACATTCTCATTTTCTGCCCTCGACCTTTTAGCTTAGCCTGTAAAATCAGGAATCAAAAATAGGATAAACAGTGCAAAAGTAGGCTGGGATTCACATCACTCCTGTTTGAGGGAATTTTCCCTTCTCTCCCTCTTGTCCTCACCCTGCTCTCACTCCCTCACTGTCTTAGCAACAAGATTCACTGGCTGACTGTAGCTAACTTGTCTTCTACCCCCTCAAACCAATTAGTTCATCTATTTAAATCATACATTGAAGAAGCCTTCCCCCTTTGAGCACACAGCTCATTTAGGGCTCAATCCTACAGTCTTCAATTTTTAAGGCAGTGAGAGTTTGCAATTGACTCAAATTATGTGAGGATAAGACCTTTTATGTCCTAATTTATTTACAAAAGCTGTAGCGTGTTGAAAAGGGTGCTGGTGCTAACACTGTTTACCTTCACCTTTTCTTTATTTGAAGAACACAACAGTATAGGGAGAAGTCCTTAAATAATGGAGAAAATAACTAAAACATCTTCTATTCACAAAACATCTTCTGTTCACAACTGCTGCTTATTCATTACCTGTTCCAGAAAATTGCAAACATTTGATTTGGTGAGCAATTACAACATTCAGTAGAAAACTCAGAGCATGCATGAGAAAACAGCATTGTAGTAGTAATGACTACAGCGAGCCTTTTTGTCTAAGCTTTTAATCAAAATCGTGAGCAAATCCACAGTCTTTTAGCGCATATTTTAACAGAATGCTAAACATTGCACAGATCTCAGAAGGAAGCCTTCTGCTCTTTTTGCACTCCTCACAACCTTTGGCATAATGAGGTGTGACAAATTGATTTAAAATGTAGTTGCAGGAAGAAGGGCAGGCGAGCTTTGCTCTGCCTTGTGGGTGTTGTAGTCGTTTTGCAGCCTCTCTGCCTGGGCAGCAATAGGAACCTGGACTCGAAGTCCCAGAGCTCCCGCTAGAGTCTGCCGCACAGGCTCAGAGCCCATATGCGAGGAGGGGGTGACTACATTGTGTCTATTGTATGGTTTTTTTGGTTTGGTTTGGTTTCGGTTTTTTTTTTTTGCCCCCCCCCCCCGGCATTTTGCTCGTTTCACGGGAGGTGTTAATCGGGAGTAAAAATCATGGCAGATGAGCAAGAAATAATGTGCAAACTCGAGAGCATCAAGGAGATCAGGTATGTTTGCTTTGTGCCCCGTCGCTTACATGCAGCAGCTTTTTCCTCGGGGGAGCGGAGGAGTTGCATCGATCTGAAAGTAGCTATTGTGCTACTCAGGGAAAGAAAACTACCGCTGGGTTTACGATGAGAGCTCAGAACACATTTTTCTAAGCAGGGAGGGAGCATCTGCTGCTGGGAATCGCCGCTGGAATGCGTAGTGGAGGGCGGTAATGGTCGTGCATTTCCAGAGCAGCAGCCCTGAGTGATAGCACGGGAAGGCGGAGTGCGCGGGTGGGAAGGACTGAGCAGCCCCAGCGTAGGGGGAGTGGTGTCGGGCCGCGGGTGTCGTACGGTTTTGTTTGTTTGTTTGTTTTGTTTTTAAGTCCTCTGAATTAGTATTTCATATTCATGAAGCTCTGAATGCATTATTTTGCCCCACTCACTCCCAGGCAGGAGTCGGGCTGAGACGGAAGGGGGGATGGCAAGGAAAGGGGCCAATGAAATCCGGGGCCAGAGATGCCCTCGGGCAGGACAGGGCTGGGCAGCGCTGCAGGCACCGGCAGAACCCCATGGGGGTGCAGGATGGCCATCCATCCATCCATCCATCCATCCATCCATCATCCATCCATCCATCCATCCATCCATCATCCATCCATCCATCCATCCATCCCCCATCCATCCATCCATCCATCCTCCATCCATCCATCCATCCATCCATCCATCCCCCATCCATCCATCCATCCATCCATCCTCCATCCATCCATCCCCCATCCATCATCCATCCATCCTCCATCCATCCATCCATCCCTCCATCCATCCTCCATCCATCCCCCATCCATCCATCCATCCATCCATCCCTCCATCCATCCTCCATCCATCCTCCATCCATCCTCCATCCATCCCCCATCCATCCATCCATCATCCATCCATCCATCCATCCATCATCCATCCATCCATCCATCCCCCATCCCCCATCCATCCATCCATCCATCCATCATCCATCCATCCATCCATCCATCCATCCATCATCCATCCATCCATCCATCCATCCATCATCCATCCATCCATCATCCATCCATCCATCCATCCATCCATCCATCCCCCATCCATCCATCCATCCATCCATCCATCCATCCATCCATCCCCGCGGCGTTAGGGCCCTCCGGGGAGCGGGGAGCGGTGGATGCTCACGAGAAGGGAGCAGCTGAGCCTTAGATGCTTCTGTGCCCTGCCCTCCCCTTCGGCCAGGGAGCGACCGAGAGATCTCCCTGCCTGCTGCTTCTGGCACGGCCCAGGATGCCTGGGGATGGGGACACACCGGACCGGGGCTTTTTCTGCTGTCCTCTCCTGCCACAAGGCCGGAGCTGCCTCGGGCTGCGCTTCATGCAGTGCAAACCAGCAGGAATTTGTATATAGCGTCCTTCATGGGGTGAGTTGCAGGATGCTTTGGAAGAGAGGGCTCATAAAGAGCCAGGCAGGGTAGAGCACGTGCCCCCATCGGGAGCGTTTTTCATAACTTTAGGTAGGGCATTTCCACTCTTGGCTTAGGACACCGATTTTCAGGATTAAGCCTGAGCTGTCTGTTTAGCTGGAAGTGCAGCTGAAAGCTAAAACACGTTAGAGAGGACACTGATTTTGATGCTGGGAGGTGGAAGGCATGCTGACTGGGAAAGGCCAGAGCAATGAAAAGTTGGGACATGCCAACCAAAGAGGGGCTGTCAGAGAGAAAGAGAGGAGAGGGCTGGCGAGGAATCACAGTTCCCAGGTGATCACAGGGACTTCTGGCTGGTTACAGCATGTCTAAGAAGCACACTTTATCCGTTGAGCAAGTGGATTATGCACACGTAGCAGAGTATGGGCCTCAGCCTTCTTCAGACAATACCACAAAGGTGAACAAAGATCAAGCAAAAAGATTTGTCTGTCTAATATCCCCAAATTATTTGTGGTAAGAGATGTAACAGTGTAAGAACAATGATTTTCTACTCAACTAGTACACAGGCTCTGTTTTAGAAAACAGCTCTAAGTGTAGCCTACTGCAGTGTGTGGTCCTATTACTGTAACACTTAAATTATTTTTTTCAGTGAGAGTGGTATCCTGTATTTGGAAATTTAAAGTGCATTCCGTTTTCTGATCACATATTCAAAGGTGATTGATAAACTGCACTTGATGGATTTTTTTCTGTTATTTTGTGGCATAAGGTAGAGCAAAGATGATGTTTAGATTTAGTGTACAATGCCATATCAAAAAAGTTGCTTGAATGTATTTTAAATTAAAAAAACAGTGTCAAAAAGCCAGTCCTAGTTGCAACATTGATGTCCATTTTGAGTCACCTTAAACAAAATCTGATCAAATAAACCTATTTACTCATTCCCAAATCTTTTTAAAGAAGCTTGCATTCTATGAAGAATTTCCTTCAAAATAAACATGAGATTTCCTTATGTTTACAGATTCACCTTTGATAGATTTAGCAGACTTTATTTTCATCTGCACTCTTAAAATTTATTTTCATTACATGCACTCTACAGACAGAGAGGAAAGAAGTCTTTGTGAACAAAATCAAAGAACTTGCCCATTTGTGTAGTTGATCTCTATCATGTATTAAAGACAGCTTAGCTGGGTTTTGAAGGGATGTGGGAATCTCATTTTGAATCTGGAATCTGATATCTATATCCATATCTTTGTCTATAGATAAATACATATAATTCGTAGGCAAGGGAATACTGCTTTCAGTAAATCCATTGTATGCTCACAGTCCAAACATACACACACATGCTTATTTATGTGCATTAAATACTTCCACAGAAATAACCCAGTCATAAAATTAAGTCAATACTTAAAGACTCAATGTTATGACAGGGAGGAGATAAAAGAATGAGAGTGAATTTACTTATGAGAGATGCAGACACACATCATAAATACAAGAGAGGAAATGGGAATTTTTTAATTGTTCTGTTTTAAATCTCATTCATTCATATTATCCCTGCCCAGACCACCTGCTTCTGAATACACATTGTAGAAGTTATTTATGATACTGTTTTTATCTTTTGCAGCTTTATAAACTCCTGAAGTGAGAAAGGGAGGAACCCAGGTCATGTTATTAGCTATAGCACTTGGAATATGCAACCATAATCAATTGTCCAAGTGCTTTCTGCCATGCTCTGTTAAAAACTGATAATATTTTATTGATTTCATTATTCAGTACAAGAATTCTCTTACCACTGAAAAGCTCAGCAAAAGAGCTGGCATTAGAATTCAGTATTCTTCTTGTACCTCACCTTCTCTCAGACACATATAGTCTCATTCTTGTCTATTGCTGCTATTGCCTTTTTTCATCTATCTAATCCCATATAAACTGACACCTCACAAAAGTCTGTTTCAGTGACTTACTGTTGTCTCTCAATCTTTCTAATTATCACTGGGATTCAGGAATAAGACCTTGCAAATGGAAAAAATAAAGGCACGACTGAAAGCAGAATTTGAAGCCCTGGAGTCTGAGGAGAGGCACCTGAAAGAATATAAACAGGAAATGGACTTGCTGCTGCAGGAGAAGATGGCCCACGTGGAGGAGCTGCGGCTGATCCACGCTGACATTAATGTGGTATGTGACAGCCCAGCTCAGCCAGTCTGACCAACACACAGCTGGGTATGAATCATTCCACAGCTTGTGGAATTCTGCATGAGTGAACCGTCACTAATGTCACTAAAGTCCATAATGTGGACTGTACAGCACCATCCTAGGATCCTGCAGAGAGTGCAAAGTAAATTTACCTCAGGATAATTGTTTTTTCCCTTTGTTGGGCAGGATATGTTGTCATAATAAGCTGTTGCACTGAGAGGATGGATAACCAAGCCTGTTGTGGCTATGACTTTACCAGTAGGCACAGTGATACCACTCCAGCTGTCCCACAGAAAACAGTTCTTCCTGTTAGACTTTTGTAATTTAGCACCCAGAAACAGAAACTTTGGCAGCTAGGTGGGACTAAGAGGTTTTGAGAAAATAAATAGTGTTGGTAAGTTCATAGTAAGAGCTGACCTTCATCACAGAGTGGAATCACCAAACATCAAGAAGCACCAGCCTGAAAGGAACTAATACACACAAGAGAAAAAACAATTTATAAACAGGGAAGATTAGCCAATTAGAGGGGCTAAATAGGGAATATATTTTAGCTCTGAAGGCATCTCTGTGTTGCACTGGAAGAAAAAGCTCCAACAAGTAAAACAGTACAAGCTATGTACTTGCATACGTATGTGCAGACTGCATTTATTTATGACTTCAAATGTCTGCTCTCCTGTCCAGCTACAAAACCTCAGCCTGTTTCATCCTCCTCTCTTTTTCCAGTCGGATTGTCTTTTTCTCTGCTGCTTTTCCCACTTGCTGCAGTAAGAGAAGCAGAAACCTTTCCTTAGCTTGTTTGTTAACTTCTGCTAGTCAGTGTTCAGGTATCTTAGAAACATAGAAAATTAGTTTATGCTACTTTAAGCTCTTTTTTAATGTCACTTGAGAGTTTTCCATAGCTCCTCACTTGCTGACTTTATTTGTAGCCTGTCTCTCAGCTCTTGTTCAGAAGGTCCTGTAGGTTGAGTGCACCTTTTTAAAAGGAAAATGTGTCTCATGTGTCACTTTCTGTTACTTTTTATTTGCCCATTTTTCTTCCTCCCAATACCTTAATTCTTTCCTTTACTATTTCATTGTCTGAAATCTCTTCCAACTTGAGTGAGAAAAATCTCTTCTTTCTGATGCAATTTGTTGCTCAGTCAGAGAGGAACAGTTCTTTAAAGACATGTCCAACCTCCTGTTTCAGATGGAGAACACCATCAAGCAGTCTGAGAATGATCTTAACAAGCTCTTGGAATCTACTCGCCGGCTGCACGAGGAGTACAAGCCCCTAAAGGAGCACGTAGATGCCTTGAGAATGACTCTGGGTTTGCAGAGGCTGCCAGACCTATGTGAAGAGGAAGAGAAACTGTCCCTTGAGTAAGTCTCCAAAGCAAACATTATCTGTCTTTATGCTTTCTTTCAATTCTACTGGTCATTTTCTCACTTGAATTTTGTTGGTAAGTGGAAGAAAAAACAAACCCAAGAGGTAAGCATGAAAACTAAAAGTTAACAGAAATGGGATGTGGAGGACATGTATTTGGTAACATTCAGTCTGAATTTGTTCCAAGGTAAATCTAGGTTATTCCAAGCAGCAAACTCTACATACCATGTGCAATCTTTTTCCCTGAAAATTACTTCTTTAGCAAGCAATAGCAGGAGGTAATACATGAGAGGGATACAAACCAAGTATTCTTCAATTGGGTTGTGCTGCAGAGTTTTACTTTTTGCTGCCTGCACATGGCAGTGGCTTTTAGCCAAATAACTGTGACTGTCAGCAAGTTTCCCTGAGATGTGGAATAGATTTGGATAATAAATCACAGTCTCATTTTTGTGTATAAGCTAGGCAGGGGAGAGTGACAGAATTAGCTACAATTCAAAGAACAGTGTCCTTTGTTTAACAGATCACTTTTAAATGCAAGGGATGTTTTAATATATATTTTCTCTTATTGCCCAGCACAATTGACATAGTTTTCAAAGGCACACAGTTTTCAAGATTTCCTTTGTATTTCTATAGAAATGCTGCTTTACATTCCAAACACCTTGGCACAACAAAGAATGTATTAATCTGTTTATTAATCTGCTTTTCAGAAAAGTTATTAATTTTATCAGAATAAAATAGAAAAGCTGTTTGACAGAGGTGCATCTGAAGCTATTGTCTATTTTTTTTCTATACATGTTGTCTACTATTTATGAACTAGTCAATATGAACTAGTGTAGGCAATTTGGCAGAAATTGGTTACATTTTTTTTGTTTGTCATTCTTTTGTCTAGCTACTTTGAAAAGCAGAAAGCAGAATGGCAGACAGAACCACAGGAACCTCCCATCCCAGAGTCTCTGGCTGCAGCTGCAGCAGCAGCCCAACAGCTGCAAGTGGCCAGGAAGCAAGATACCAGACAGACAGCAACTTTCAGACAGCAGCCACCTCCAATGAAGGTCAGGAGATGGAATGTGCTGGGTTTTCTCTTTTGTTACTGGAATTCATTATGTTTAGGAAGTGATCAATATTTATGAAAAGGAAAATTACGTGTCCCGATTCTGATTTTCCTTGCAGTGGTTCAAAACAAGAGCAAGCAGTAGACTTGTAATAGTAGCACCAGTCATCAAGGGTTAAGGGTGAGAATCTTTTAGGGCTTAGGAGTCACCCTCAGCAGAGATGAAGGCAATTCCCACTCTTGTGTTTAACATGGGAGCCAGAAAAAGATATTAGCAAAAGAAAAAGTAGTGGCTCTTAGTTAACGTCATATGGAGTCATATTAAAAGCAATGCACATATTTTATGAGGGAAATTACCAATGGTATAAATTACCAGGAAAGGTAATTGCTTCTGCAATTGGGATCTTCAAGACTAATGTGGTTTAATGTAATATAACCACAGGCAGTTAAGTGACAGTTTTACTCAGCTCCTTATATAGTGAGAAGAGTTAAGTAGTTGTATAGGGATATTTATCCCACCAGGTTCCAAAGAGTCACTAAGAAAGCAAACTGATGTAGGTACACTCCAAAGTAATATACTTAATATCTGTAGTTAGGCAATTGAGAAGCCCTTCTGCAAGTAATAAGCTTCAGTCAAATATAAATTAAAGGGCTTAGTCTGGAGCAAAAGGGCAGAGTTCTGCACCTTGTGTTAAATATGTGGAATTCATCCAATCACCTGCTCCTGCCTTCAATTCTGTAACATTGCAATTGGCCATCACTGTAACTTCTCTGACTCAGTGAGCTATTAGGCAGGTAAACACCTTTAAAACATCACTGTAACATTTAACACAAAATAGAATTTAAAGTTACTGATCCATGTATGAACCACATGTCTGCAGAAATGTAGTTTTAATTCAATGAGGTGCTCCTGTTTTTCAGTTGGCCTGACATTAAAATCCACGTACCTAGACTGTGTAGAATGTAGCACCAGTTTGCATTTGGAGGCAAGGAGCCTTGTTTTTGTCTGTACTGTAACTTAAGGTGTGATACTCAATAACCCTTGTACCAAGGCCACTTTGATGTTTGTAACAAGATGCTGCAATTGCATTTCAGGCTTGTTTGTCTTGTCACCAACAAATCCATCGGAATGCACCCATATGTCCCCTCTGCAAAGCAAAGAGCCGATCTCGGAATCCCAAAAAGCCCAAGAGGAAACAGGATGAATGAAATGCAGAAGATTGATAAGCTGTGTGACCTGTCCCAGTATTCTTCCAGTAGAATGGCAAATTTGCCCAGACTTTACTGAATTGCAGACTCAAGTATGACCGTCTCATTGTTTTCTATTTAAATGCAATGTAAGCACAATGTTCCTGCTCTAAGTTCCTTCCAGTCTTTAGGATTTGGTTTTAGGAAAGTAAATATTACTGGTGCTACAGTTTAACATTTCAGTTGTTCCATCTTTTGTACTCCTAAACAAACTGGAATTCTTTGTGCAAGTCTCCTAAATGTCAGGCTGCTTCTATTGACCAAATGTGATTACCACAAATACTTTTATGTTCTTTTCTTAAAAAGCAGATGTTACTAAAAGATTATCCTGATAACAGGAGACTATTTGAAGTGCTGAAATAGCAGACTGTCTGTTTCACTGAAGAACAATTTGTTTCCCAATCTCGTAAGGCTGGGTAGGTTTGGGTATCCAATGGAACTCTTTTTAAAAAGGAAATGTTCAGGGAAAACGAGATTTGTTATACAGAAAATGAGTGCATTAAGGACACGCATAGGTTTTGATTTACTGAAGTTGATTTTAGCATTCCCTCAAACTTGACTTAAAACTCGGAATGGTGCTGGCTGCGTATGAATTTCTAAAAATCATGTAATTTGCCATGCTTTAACATCTTTACAGATTATTATTTTCAGTAGTCAAAAGACTGATTGGCTTAAGAACAAGGCTGAAATGAACTGTATTAGTGCTCCTTCTAGACTCTGTGGCTGACCAACAGACTGTGGTTCTCTAGAAAACATGCATGATACATCCCAGATCTCTTTGTGCATAGACTGCACATCAGCCATTCTGCATGTCTTCTGTTCCTGGTTTCTACAGCCAAAATCTGGCAGGCATATCCTCCCCTGGAGCATAGGAAAGTTCAAGAACATGCATGAGGAACAGTGTCAGCTGAAAATTATGTATTTCACCAGAACCAATGAGTTTTGGTGTCATTGTCCTCCCTCAACCAAAATGTTCTAATTTTTTTCTCTTTTAATAGGTCATTTTCAAATAAGCTTTACTTCAGGCTAGTTTGTATTCTTATTCCTTGTGTGCCAAAAGAACCCTGACTAAAGCATCTGGAATAGATCACTCCCTGTATGTCTTCCCTTTGTTTCATGTAATGTAACAACAGTTCTTGCAATGGGGAGGATGGCAGTGATCCACTTACAGGACTGGCACTTGACATTTACTCACCTCTAATCCCAGTTTTGTGACCACCTTTGTTGCCTAAATTGATCTCAAGTGTTAAATATTCTTTTCAGTAACTCTGGGATGCAGGAATTGCTTGTTCACATTCTTATCTCTTTAGCCCAGGTTTCTCTCTATTATTATGTTAGAGTGGTTATATTGAGAATTTGGCTTTTTAGATAGGAAGAACAGGGAAGCCCCAAGTCTCTGCTCCAAGAACTTTGCCAAATGCTGGCAACTGTTATAAATCCTCATGATGCAATTTTGCTGGCCAAATCACATATGTCACCATTAATTTCTAAGTCTGCCACAAAGTACACGAGTGGTTTACTGAATATAACCCTAAAACTTAAGCCAGGTTCAGGAGATATTCCCCCATTTTAATGTTACATTGTCAAATCATTGGTCAACAGCAGACAGAATGTGGACCACCTGCCCCTGAAATTACGTGAAGAGCAGATAGTGCTAGCTGAATTACAGGGATTTGGTCTCTGAGATAGCAATAATGGAAGATAATCTGACTCCATGCTCCAAATGGCAATAGTGTGTTATACGTGTTTTGTAGCACAAATACTGGATTCTGCCATTCTAAATGTCAGAGCAGTCACATGCTGTGTGCCCTGTTCAGAGCAATTCCTCTGGAGCTGAAGGGAAAATGCACAGTTAAAAGACAGTATGTGGACTTCCCTGAAGTGCATACATGAGAGCAGCATACTTTGATGGTAGCTGTACATAAATTTAAGAAGTAGTGACAATGGAGTGGGTGAATGGTCTGCAATGAAGTAGTGTGAATAGAAGGATTGATTTGTAGAGACTTCAACTTACAGTTCTGAAATAGGTGGGGTTAGTCATAGTTGTTCTCACTTGACTGTTACTTTGCCAGGTTCTTTCTTTCTTGGGAGATCCCTGAACTGAAGAATACTTAAGGATGCACCATTTATTAATTTAGGTACAACAGTTTTGTATTTTTACTTTTTTAAACTAGTCTCATATGCTTTTGTGTTTTACAAGGTTAGGGGTTTTTTTTAAAAAAAAAAAAAGTTAATATGACATACTTTGTTTGCATCAATTGTACTAGTATTTATGAATTTTCACTTTCTTTACAAAGTTCTGCCATATGAATAGCATGCATTGCTGAGAGTGAGTGTAACTGGAGATAAGTCAGCAGGGTGCCCCAGCTGCCAAAAGGGCCAACCACAACCTGGGGTACATCAAGCACAGCATTGCCAGCTGATTGTCTCACTCTGCACTGCACTGCACAAGGTGAGGCCTTGAGCCCTGGGAGCAGTTTGGGATGCCTCAATGCAAGAAGGACACCAGACTATTACAGCGTTCTAGAGGAGGTGTGTGACCAAGATTGCAAAAGACAAGGACAAGACCTCTGAGGAGCAGCTGAGGACACTTGGCTTGTTCACTTTGGAGAAAAGAGAGCTGAGGGGTGTCCTCATCACAGCCTGCAATTTGCTCGAAGGGGAAGCAGAGGAGGAGGTGCTGATCACCCTCTGTGACCAGCAACAGGATATGAGGAACTAGAATGAAGCTGCACTGAGAGAAGTTCAGGTGGGACACCAGGAAAAGGTTCTTCTCAGAGAGAGTTGTTGGTCACTGGTCCGGTGACCCAGGGAAGTGGCCAAAGCACCAAGTCTGTCAGGGTTTGAGGAGCACCCAGATGATGCTCTTAGCCACACTGTTTAATGCTAGGTAGTCCTGTGAGGAGCAGGGAGTTGGACTTGATAATCTTTATGGGTCCCTTCATACTTGAGATATTCTATGATTCTAGCCATTTCAAGGAGATAAAATATGTATTGTGTACTAGGGGACCATGGGGGTAGGGGCAGGGAAGGAAGCAGTGTCTTTTATAGGGAAAGAGTATTCTTTTCTTTCATGGAATAATCACAGAAGTTTAACTGAAGAACTCTTCTCGTGACAGCCCCAGGCTCTTTTCTCCCAGGCAACTCTCAAGAGACTGGAGGAATAATTATGAAATATTGATTTCTTAGTGTTCAGACAGAAGAGGCAGCTGTCTGGTACAGTTCTTAACAAAAGTCTACTGCAGTTTTGCTCCATGGAGCAACAATGACTTCTTCCTTTGTATCTAAAGTCTTCATGGATACTTCATCACTTAATTTTATTCTTAACTGGGTCAAATTCTCTTAATAGCCACAATGAGGCTCTCCTCAAAGCTTAGGAGACTTTAATATTACTGAAGTCTGGTTTAACCCTGTCTTTGTCATTGTTTTTAAAAGGGTATCCAAGGTAACTGAATTCTCTTGGTATAGATGGTTTCCAGGGTCTTTTCCTGGTTCATCAGTTGCCCCAAAAGATAGTCCTGTTGTTCTGAAACCAAACAGAAAAAAGCCCCAAATAAAATTCCAAGCCTTTTGCCCTGTCATCAACCCTAAGCTCGTAAGTAAAAGGATGCAAATACTGTACTGTATCTAAATGCTTTGCTATAGAAATTTTCATACCCAAGCTAGGGTGGATCATTTGTCCAAACTTTAGTGCCAAGGATACCATTAACTATAGAGAAAATGTAAGGCAAATTTAAATACTTGCATTTCCTGAATTCAACCTTAGCTTTACAAACAGGACCCTGACTGAACCTGATAGTGGCTTCAATTTACATAATCTAAATTTGAAAGAATGGACATTGATGTGTTATTTTAATTAGCATACTATTCAAGAAATTAAGACTTCACTAGTACTTTAAATAAATTAAAAGTGCTTTATTCATTTATTTTACAGTTTTCTAATTCCTCCAGCATACGTTTTCATTTTAGTATTTAGGTATTCTAGCAATATCTGGTGTTTTCACTGGCTTCTGTGTTTTAAGTATTTTACTCCTGTGCCTCATAGGAGTAGTAACAGTGTGAGATCTGTTTAATTTGTCTGTACAGTCCTTTTTAATAAATGTTTGTTTCATGTCATGCTTTCCTCCTGCAGAGTATTTTCACATCTGTTATTTGCTTATGCAAACTAAGAAGCCCAGGTGGTAAAACTCAGCTCTCTGATTATACAGGATACACTTAGCCACAATTCTATTATACCTTTATAGAAACCTTATGGAAATAAATATGGAAAAAGAAAGATTAATGAGCTTTAGAAAACAGAAAGGAAAAGAAGATAGCACAACAGGTTTTAACCTAGCCAGACTTCTCAGTTTTACCTTCTAAAGTTATATTTGAAAGCAGCAAGAAACACAATTCCTTCTCCAACTTAAAGTACAGGATAGCTGTTTTCTTAGGAGCCCTGCTTTGCCATTAGGAGATTAAATCTACCAGTGCTTGCTAGAAGTTGCTTCTCTCAGACCTGGAGATGAGAGTTTATGGGAGCACTCCCTAAAAGTTTATGGAGTTTAATGGAGATGTTTGAGAGTTTATGGGAGCACTCCCTAATCCAAGTCTGTCAGGAAAGCCCACATATGCTATATACTGCAAGCAAAGGAGGTAACCTACTGCATGTAGGTTATGAAATTAAATGTCATTTTATTTCATAATGAAAATTATATGAAATGACATTTCATAATGATGACAACATTATAATGAAAACAGTTCTGAAAAATTAAATTAAAATGGAAATAGTAATGAAAACAGTTGTGAGAAACAGCATAACCCATTGGCATAGCTGGATTCAGAATGTCCATCCCAGACCTCACAGAGCCTGGAACATGAGACTGGTTAAATATAAGAGGCTTTTTTTTTTTACATAGGTATTCAAACACACATAAACCACAAAATCAAACAAGTACCAATCTTCCGTTGTGCCATAACTAATCCAAGACAAAAGAAATAATTTTGATATCTGTTAATTTTGTTTAGCAATATGAGTTGTTCAGCCTTTGAAACAACCTGCCCTAATTTCTGTTCATCTTGCTGCTTTTTTTCAGTTCCTTAATCCTAATCTCAGCTGTAACATTACTTGTAAAAGTAGTCACAAAGCTAATACACATTCATACCTTCCTAAGAACTAACACTGAAATATTCCCTGTAACTAACATCAGGTGCCATCACATTTTCCTGAGTTTATCGAGATTCTGCGGTAAAATGAGCTTCAAAGCCCTGGATCTTCCTAAATCTAATATTAAGGTGTAGCATTAAAAATTATCTAATATATTTCAAGGGAAAAAAAAAACCCAAAACAAAGGACCAAAGCTTGTCCCACCCTTAAAACGAATACTTAAAAATTTCTATTGTCCTCTTAGGCTTTACTCTCACCAGCATTACTCTTAACTTCCCCTCTTCACCCTATTCAAGTGAAGTGGTTTAGTGGTAGATTTAGCAGTGCTGGTTTAATGGCTGGGCTTTGATGATCTCAAAGTTCTTTTCCAACCCAAATTATTCTAGGGTTCTTTATCTCTGTCCTGCTCCCCTTCTCCGCCTCAGTTGCTGTTTCTCTCTCTTTTTTTTTTTTTGTCCCTGTGTTTTCTGTTTTTCTCTGTCCCATTCCCAGCCTTGTGCTTTCCCTGTACAACCCCAGCACCAAGCTGGTTTCCTCTTCCCTTTCCTCTTTCATCTTTTCTCTTCCTCTATTCCTCTCTTTCTCCTCCCCTTCTCTCATCACAGCCCCTGCTGCTTGCTCTTGGTGGAGCAGCTCTGTCCAGCCCCACTGCTCCAGGAGCTGACCAGCCGTCTGTCCCCCTCCAGACTGACCAGTGCTGCTCTGCAAACAACCACTGAGGTGTCCCATGGGCAAGGGCAGGGGCAGAGCCCCCAGGTGAAGGAACTTGCTGAAGGAACTTATCGTGAGCATGACAGAATAAACCCTTATCAGCCACCCTTGCTTTCCCTTTGCACTGGGCAAGGGGCTGTGAGGAGCCCTGGGCAGGAGATGATGGCCAAAGAGAATTGGACAATGGCCTCCTGCTCCTACTGGGCTCCAGCTGTGGGGCCTGATGGTATCTCTGATCCTGTACTCATGGTTCTTGGACAGATTTTTTATGTATCTGGGTCACATTTTTTGTTTTGGTCATAAAAATACAGTTACATAGAGGCTTGAAAATAGAAATACAACATACTTCTGTACGTATAAATTTATATTAATGAAACAATAAAGGGCTTGAAAATGGGATAAAATATGATCTCTGTGGAGGAAAGAGGCATAGTTCCATGCACTCAGAGGTTTTGTGTCACTGCAAGGGTGAGCTCTTGGATGGACCCTGCATTGCTCACTGCAGCTGCTGCTGCCAGCCTGTGGCACTGCAGGGCTCACTGCAGCTGCTGCTGCCAGCCTGTGGCACTGCAGGGCTCACTGCAGCTGCTGCCAGCCTGTGGCACTGCAGGGCTCACTGCTGCTGCTGCCAGCCTGTGGCACTGCAGGGCTCACTGCTGCTGCCAGCCTGTGACACTGCAGGGCTCACTGCTGCTGCTGCCAGCCTGTGGCACTGCAGGGCTCACTGCAGCTGCTGCCAGCCTGTGGCACTGCAGGGCTCACTGCTGCTGCCAGCCTGTGGCACTGCAGGGCTCACTGCTGCTGCTGCCAGCCTGTGACACTGCAGGGCTCACTGCTGCTGCTGCTGCCAGCCTGTGGCACTGCAGGGCTCACTGCTGCTGCTGCTGCCAGCCTGTGGCACTGCAGGGCTCACTGCAGCTGCTGCCAGCCTGTGGCACTGCAGGGCTCGCTGCAGCTGCTGCCAGCCCATGGCACTGCAGGGCTCACTGCTGCTGCCAGCCTGTGGCACTGCAGGGCTCGCTGCTGCTGCCAGCCTGTGGCACTGCAGGGCTCACTGCAGCTGCTGCTGCCAGCCTGTGGCACTGCAGGGCTCACTGCAGCTGCTGCTGCCAGCCTGTGGCACTGCAGGGCTCACTGCAGCTGCTGCTGCCAGCCTGTGGCACTGCAGGGCTCACTGCTGCTGCTGCCAGCCCATGGCACTGCAGGGCTCACTGCTGCTGCTGCCAGCCTGTGGCACTGCAGGGCTCACTGCTGCTGCCAGCCTGTGGCACTGCAGGGCTCACTGCTGCTGTCAGCCCATGGCACTGCAGGGCTCACTGCTGCTGCTGCCAGCCTGTGACACTGCAGGGCTCACTGCTGCTGCTGCTGCCAGCCTGTGACACTGCAGGGCTCACTGCTGCTGCTGCCAGCCTGTGGCACTGCAGGGCTCACTGCTGCTGCCAGCCTGTGGCACTGCAGGGCTCACTGCTGCTGTCAGCCCATGGCACTGCAGGGCTCACTGCAGCTGCTGCCAGCCTGTGGCACTGCAGGGCTCACTGCTGCTGCTGCTGCCAGCCTGTGACACTGCAGGGCTCACTGCTGCTGCTGCTGCCAGCCTGTGGCACTGCAGGGCTCACTGCAGCTGCTGCCAGCCTGTGGCACTGCAGGGCTCGCTGCAGCTGCTGCCAGCCTGTGGCACTGCAGGGCTCGCTGCAGCTGCTGCCAGCCTGTGGCACTGCAGGGCTCACTGCTGCTGCTGCCAGCCTGTGGCACTGCAGGGCTCACTGCTGCTGCCAGCCTGTGGCACTGCAGGGCTCGCTGCAGCTGCTGCCAGCCTGTGGCACTGCAGGGCTCACTGCTGCTGCTGCCAGCCTGTGACACTGCAGGGCTCACTGCTGCTGCCAGCCTGTGGCACTGCAGGGCTCACTGCTGCTGCTGCCAGCCTGTGGCACTGCAGGGCTCACTGCTGCTGCTGCCAGCCTGTGGCACTGCAGGGCTCACTGCAGCTGCTGCTGCTGCTGCCAGCCTGTGACACTGCAGGGCTCACTGCAGCTGCTGCTGCTGCTGCCAGCCTGTGGCACTGCAGGGCTCGCTGCCCCGCGGAATGCGTGTGCACGGTGACTTGAGCCCCTCGTGGCTGCCACCTGCATGTCAGCAGCAGCGCTGCAGCCCAGAAATCAAACCCCAAAACTGAGCATCACTGCGACCAGGCGGTGCCCCGGTGCACCGGGGCTTTGTACGCTTTGTACGCTTTGTACACCTTTTGCCCTTTTTATGCTCAGTGTTGCTGCCTGGAGGGAAGCCCCCGGTACTGCGAGCCAGGGCCGGTGCTGGCCATGGGGCTGCCCGCCCAGGCCCAGCAGCAGCCTGGCAGCGCCGTGTTCTCCCTGAGCTGCAGAAATCCAGCCCCAAACCTACAAGCATCTCCCCTCCGAAGCCGGGCAAAGAGTGATCACTCCCGGTGAAGAAACTGCCAAGATAACCCCACTCCCCCTTCGTCCCCAGAAACATTTCAAAGGTATGTCAAGGCACTGAGCTTCCTCTTTTGTCTCTTGATCTCTTTGCCATCTCCCTGACAACAAATGCAAAAAACTTCCCTGAAAAAACCTAGCCCCCAACACACAGAAACCCAAACAGGGAAGTGCCATAGCTGAGATTTTTTCCACGGCTTGAATTCAGTGTGTCACATCATCACTGCTTTTCTCATTCCCTGTGGCTGGGGAACTTCTTAAAGCCATAATAACATGTTCATAGATATGAACAACAACTGTGTAAAAACTTTGCAGTTACACATGACAGGGTGAGACTCATAGCTCCATAAGTGGGTATAAATTGCTCCCTCCCACTAGACCTGGCTGTGCAGTCAGGGACCCAAACCACAGGGACTGTCACCACCAACAGGACACTGAACTGTCTCACCAGCTTTGCTTCTCCCTAACAGCTGCTGAGATACGTTCTCTGTAACACATCTTACAGGCTGTGATTTATGACAAGGTTTCATTTTATTAATGAGAAATGCTGGGAGTCTTTTTACTTGATGTCCTGCTAAGAGGGAAGTTATATTGCTCATTAATTACAGGTATTAGATGTGAATGGGAGGAAGGGCTTTTGTTTTCTCTCTGTTCCAACTAGTTAACCACACATATCTGGTGAGAAGAAAAGGAAAAAGAGTCATGCAGAGGTAGATACTGGGAGATTGAAACTCTGCCTTGTGGCCTGGCTTGAAGATGCTGGGGATGCTGGTGCACCTCTCATGCAAAGAGTGTGCAGCACACACACAAACTCTGCCTGCAGATCCCAGTGAGTCCCCATTTCACAAGCTGGAAAAAAAAGATGCATTCCCACCAGGAGGTCCTCCAGACTGGGCTTGCAAGTTGCCTTCAAAGAGAGAAAAAGGAAGATGGGACCCTGTTGAAGGATGGAAGGACTAAGGCCAGAGCAGTTGGATGTTCTTCAAGTATGTCTCAACCCACCCTCACCATCATGCTGGGAAAAGGGGCCCTGGGGTTGGTCCTGAGCAGGGCTCATGTCCTGGCTGCCAGAGGGATTCCTTCACCTAGACCATGACACAACAGTGCTCACATCACCAGGTCTGCTGAGGCTGGAAAGGTTTGTCCTGTGGCTTCTGATTCCTGCCCGTGGCTGTGGCTGTTTTATCCTCACTACCCAGGGCAAACCTCAGGCAATTCTGTGGTTTCATTCAGACACACTTATTCTAAGAGCATCCTCATGCTATCCACACTGCTGAGGGTATTTTGGTTGGGAATTTCTCCTTTAACTCTTTGAATTCCTCTATAGATAGGCAGCTGCCTTTACTTAGCCACTGCCTGAGTCATTTCCTCTCTGAACAATCCCCTGGGTTCACTCTGTACTACTTCCTTTTCACATTTTCTACCTTTTCTGATAGTTTTCCTTTTTTAGCTGAAGCAGGCTGTTAAAAATAGCAACAGGATTTCACTGTGTATTTGTAAAATAGATACTATCACCCCAAAGATCTCTTTATGTCCTTTTTCAGAATAATTTCCATTTTCAGTTGTATAATTATAAAGTCTTGAGGCAAGAGAAAGGTTGCATTTTAGTGGTCCTAAAAATAAACATCTTAATGAAGATATAAACTGCTTCAATATGATTCAGGTTTCTGTTTTGAAACATTACTGAAATAATATTGACATAAACAATCTTGTCAAAATAGGAAAAACAGACTTAAGGGATGAAAGCTTTTTGCCACCTTTTCATTTTCACCAGATGCCTGGAGGATATTTGAGAATCACAGAGGTTGGAATTTTTAAGGTTGGAAAAGACCTCTAAGAAAAGTCCAACTGTTAACTCTGCACTGCCAAGTTCATCACTAATCCACATCTCCAAGTGCCAGATTCACACATATTTTTAAGAAGTACAGGGATGGTGACTCCATCATTGCCCTGGGAAGCCTGATCTGGTGTCTGACAACCTTGCATTGAAAAAACTTATCCTAATATCCAAACCAAAATCTATATATATACATATAAATATTGTATATCCTCATTTTCAATACACTCTCCTACACTAGTTGACATTAACTATCACCTAGAACTGCTAATTTGAATTAGCAATTTTAATTTGAATTAGAATTTTTTGCTGTAGAGAGATACCAAATTTCCAGGATGGGAAAGCCCAAACCCTGTAAGTCAGTGGAACAAGATGTGCTGTGCCAACTAAGATCATTTCAGGGGAAAAAAAAAATAAAAAGCCCTGGTTTTAAGTAAGGGAGGAGTTGGGGATTTACCAGCTGCAGAAGCATTGCTTTAAGGAAAAAAATGTCTCTGTCCCATTTCAGGGCAAGGACCTTGCTCAGACTATGGAGAATAAGGCTTAAATAAGATTTTCCAACACACATCCAGTAAAACATCCTTTCTGAAAGAAGAAAAGCCACACCTGACAGCCAGTGGCATTTATGCCATCACCATCCCTGCTGCCATAATCTACCCCTGGGCAGGTCCTGGGTCTAACCCATCCTCAGAATTGGCCAAGGAAGCCTCTCTGCCAGGGCCACTCCATCCAGCCTGTCACTGCTCCGGGCAGAAACGAGCCATGGCCAAAAAGGGTGTCTGGAATTCCTGGGGCACAGGAGATGCTTACATCTAAACCTAGATCTGACCCCTGCTGAAGGATGTACCTTTGCAGCCCCTCAGAATGCCCCATCTGCTCTGCCTAGGGCATTTGGGAACTGAAGCAAGCTTTTAATTGTTCTCTTCTAGCTCACTTCTAATTGAGTTTTGCTTTAATGTTTGTATATGAGAAGGAGTGATAATTGAAGGGGTGGGGACCCTGCTCAAGTCAGAAAAGTGTATGTTCAGCTGATTTATAGCAGGTATTAACCAGGGCCTCACTAGATTGTTCCCATTGGGAGCAGAGGCTGAAAAAAAGTTAGATTTTTAATGATACTGACCCTTGTTTCCTTGAACACGGAAGTGCACCAACCAGCCCTATTCACCGTTTCCAAACCAGGGTCATTACACCCAAGTCTCTCCTCCTGTTATTTCAGGAGTCCATTAGATGACTCCTTTTCTCACTGACACACAAACCACCCAAATCCTCTACCCTCTGCCTTTGCAAGTACAAGCTTTGACAAGCAGCCCATTGTTTTGGCTGGGAAACCAAAGCGAAACATCCACCCTCACCTCTCATTACAGAAATAGGTGGTAATTGGTCTTTTTATTCAATTTCCAAGATCCCAGTGGTAAGTAAACTACCAGCTTTAACCAAGTCTGCAGTCGACGCACCTCCTCCTCACATGAAGTATTCATAATTCCTGACTTAATTTGTTCTGCCACAGCCCACTGGAGCCAAATTTCAGATCAGATACTACATAGCATTCTCCTGTGCAGTATCCTAAATTTAGTCACTCGACACAGGCTTGCATCTTATTTCTTTTAAAGTGTTCAACTCTGCAGTGTGTTCAAGTGAATGATTTCTGAATGGCTCTACTGCATCAGAGGCTTTTAATGGAAAAAGTCCCATGAAAGCAGGATGAAATCTGAATGTAGAGGACAGCTTCATGCTTGTACCACTTCCCTCTGGAACTATTTGTCAGAAAAGCAGCAAACAAGCATGAGCAGTTCTCCTTTTATTTCTGCAGGTGGCACCAAGCATTTAGTTCTGAGGCACAGTTGTTCTTTTAAAGCTATTTTGAACTCCTAAAAGACTCTCTGTGGCCTCTCTGCAGCTCTGTGAGCCCATGCTCCAGGGCCAGCTGGTCAGTGGTTCACCCACCCACCCTTGCTGTCTCTGGGATGGTGGTGGGAGCTGAGGTGTGAGACATGGATAGCCCCAGACAGGGTGAACACTGGACAGGAGCCAGTGGCACAAGTGAGTGTGGGATTACAGCTAAAGCAAGCCAAGAGCTTGGCAGGGCTGTCACCAACCAGACCCCTATCCCAGCCCTGCAGTCCTACCCACGTCCCATCCCATCCTCCCAACTTGTCTGAGCTGCCTTCACAGGGTCATTCTGCTGACTTCAGAGACAGAGACACCACAGGGTTTGGTGCTGCACAGCCAGGGCACCCTTTGAGCAGTGGAGTCTGCAAAGCCTTGTGCAAGGACCACACCAGAGAGCCCTGTTCCGTGACAGCTCTGGCTAATCCACACCCCATGCTGATCTGGTGAGCCAGGGAAAGACCCAGGACTAAAGCAGACGAAACACAGAAACCAAATATCCATATTCCTGACCACTTGCCATCACTGTAAAACTTCAGTGCCACAGTCACAACTCTCAAATTCACCAAATGTCAGCTCCCACATACAACCAGGCCAGGTGCTTTGAGTTTTTGAGGCTGCTGGGGATTACCCAAGTGAGCCAGTTACCTTTTTGGGTGCTCTTTCCTGCAGATGGCCTGACTGGCTGCCCCGTGTCTGATGCAGATTGCGTTTCACCGCAGCCTTTGGTGTCACTCTATCCCCAGGATAACGTATCTGCCATGCTCGCGTGCAAAGCACAGAGTGACAGCTCCTTGGCCCCAGCCCAAAAACGTTATGACTTATTAATTTAGCAAAGCATTTAATTCACCACTGGCAGCACGAGCTGAAGAGCAAAATGAGAGGAAGTCAGATTCATCCTTGTCTCCAATGCATCAAAATAAAATATCTGTAGCACTGCACTCTTAGCAAACAGGAGCTCCTGGGCTGGATGCTGGAGGAAATAATAGGAAATCAGTTATGTTATACCTGCTCCTTCCACCTCCAGCCCTGCTCTACACTGAGATCAGATTGTGCAGAGGTTTTGCACTACACCAAATATTGTTTTATTTGGCAGCTATTGGTACTCTGTTTTTCTTAGCTGGGCTATCCATGTTTGGAAGGTACACATGCTATAAATTTAAAACTGATGAGGATTTTTCTTGATTTCCTTGTGCCATGGGGACAGAAACTCCCATATTATTTCCCTTAGGAAGCATTTCTGGCCTACAGCTGAATGTGCAGCTGTGTACTTGTTAGAATATGTTATAGAAACATTATAATACTTAAAAGGGAGATAGCATCTTATAATTTCAAAGCACTGTATAAGCACTGACTAATTGAGGTTCATGGCATTGCCTTTAAGCAGATAAGGAACTACCACTGAAAAACAAGTATCAGCCAACACTTAGCACCCTGAGGTCTGAACTACAGTAGTTAGTTTTTCAGGTGTAGAAAGGCAAAATATTTGAGTTTGCCACTGTACAGTAAAAACTGGCAAATGTCAGTATTTAAATGAAACTTCAGATGGAAACCCCCCACCTCCATCCACTCCCCCACCCACTCACCAGCCAAATTTGTACAGCTCAAGTGCTGCCATGACAGGACTTGTCACAACTTTTCACACAAGTTACTCAGCCTTGATACCCCCTTGAGCACTGGGGTGCAGGCTGGCTGAAACTCCTGCCTCCAGGAATCCCCTGAGAAAAGACAAGGCTCCAGCCCTGGTAGGCTGAGCAGGTTGTTGTCATACTAAGAAGAAGAACCAGTATTGCTGGTGGAAAGCCAGCACCTCATGCTCAGCCCTGCAGAGGCACTGGCTGCTCTTTTCTTTTTCATTTCCTGTAGCAGAACAAGCTTCAGAGGGCCCCTGCAACAGCCACTGGCTTTGATCCAGGGTAAAACACCTTGGAGGTGGGAATCTCAGATACCAAATCAGGTGCTACATCACCATAGTTAGGCAAAGGAGAATCTCCAGGGCTCTTCAAACTTCTCTCCTTTTTTCCTTCTTCACTGAACAAACCATTCAACCTCAATAACACACTTGCAGCCCAGTTTATGCACACATGGGTATCATCACACAGTGCTCACAGCCATTTATACCAGGCCACTCACCACAGGATTTCAAACCACTCAGGGCTCACCACTGCTCACTTGAGACAGAAACCTTCACACGTGAAAGCCGAAGTCGTGGCAAAGAAACCACTGGAAACTCTATTAGCAATACTGTGACCTGCTAATTAGCAGTCATACTGAAAGCCATTAACTCCCAGAAAACAAGAGACCTAGAGGTTTCTGTTAGCTGAATGTGAGTTGGAGAGACTGAAGAGTTTGCCTTGAGAAGCTCACAGAGCATGTGCACAGTGCTTGACTGAAGCTGTTTTTCTGGGTGCTCAGGTGCTGCTGTGCCTGGTTCACTGTGGAGGGGTATGGAATAGAATTGCCCTCTGGAAGGCTCTTCAGCACACAATATAAATTAGGGTTAACACAAAATGTATCTAAAGGATTCCTACATGTTATACTACATGTCAGTTATTCTAGAAATATATAAATGTCTTGCTAGTTTGGCTCTTAAATTTCTAGAAGGAAAAAAATCTGTGTCCTTCCCGCAGATGTAAATAAATATAGATATAGAAGACACCAGAGTGGATTTCATAGGGGTTGCAATCCCTCACGTTGCTGCCCACAGCATCAATTTACTCATCATGAGGGACTTACCTATTATTTTACACTCACAGTGTTTCAAGAGCTGAACCAGTGCTCATTACTGACAGCTATACCAGGAGCCTAATGGCAGAACACATCCCTGATTGCTTTGGAGGGGCTGGATAACTGATTGGCTCTGCAGGCAAAGTGCCACTGCCAGACTTTTACATCTGCATGATTTGTGTCTCTGATCTCCCAAACTGCAGATATCACAGAAAGGACTCACACAGATAGATGGCCTCACATCAATCACTTTCACACAGTCCATACAAGGGACCTCTTGTTACCTGCCCATTAAAAACTGATCATTTTGTAATAGTAATTTTGATTAATTTTTTTTTTTTTTAAAGTGGAGAACATGTGCTTTTTCTCTGGTGTAAAGCTTAATTCTTTTGCAGCTCATATTCACATTTTGAAATGTGTCCTGCTAAGAAAGCTAGAAAATGCTTTCTTAGATTTTAATCTTGAAGACTTCACAACACTGACATGAAATAAAAACATGAAGCCAAAGGAACCATGGAATGGTTTTAACTTTTGAGGGAGACACAATCATAAAATGCTCAAGGAGAAACATCTGGCCTTTCTCTTCCTGCTCCATGCCATCAGCCAGAGCTTAATGAAGAGTAACCCAAATGGAAAACCTGCCTGTGACAGATGCAAGCAATTTGTTAGGGCTGTCCCTGCAATGCAATCCAGTGTCAAGAATAAATGGAACTTCTGTGATTCTGTAGTAACAACTTTACAAAACAACCCCACCAGCAGGGAAACTGGCCACAGATGGTGGCTGGTGCTTGTGTTTTAAGGCTTTCAGCTCCAAACCTGGACAGTTATCACTCCTGAATCTGAGATCCTCGGCAGCACAGCTCTTGCTGGACTACTGCTTACAAAGAGCTGCCTAGTGGGTCCAAAAGTGATTTATGGGTGAAATTCAGAACGTAAAAAAATGCAAAAGGAGAGTTTTATGTGTGTAAAATGAGCTGAAGTCTGATCAGAATCTGACCCTGCATCTCCCACTGTGTGTGCATGGATGTGTAGGAGCAGGGAGGCAGAGGAAATATGTGAGAGAAGCCATAAAAGCTCCCAGATAATGCCTCCAAAGTATTTCTAAGGCATTGCACAAGGAACAATATACAGAGACTTAAATTCAGACACAAGGGATCTATTTACGTGGATAGAAGAATCCTCATGTGGAATACGCTTACAAAGAACCTTCTTTAGGCAAAACAAACAAACAAACACTGGAGTCATTTATCTCCTTGCCCTCTTTCTGTGCTGGAATACAGGAGCTTCACAGTGTTACAGTCCCAAAGCGTGGCAGGGGCCTCCTGCTGTCCCTGCAGAATCCCACTTCAGTTCATTCAGCTGGGCAGGAGCCGAGGGCCCGTTTCATGGGAGGACAAGGTAGGGTCTATGGTGAAGCAGCCTGTGAGACCAGGGTCTTTCCAAGCCATGTAAGGAGCCAGTGGGAATTGCCAAGGCAGCAAACTCCAAGCCAAAACAGGAAGGAACACCATAGAGTTCAGTTACAACCACACTGCTAAAGCTCTTAATAGCTCTTAAAGTTCTCTAAATGTATTTTCTTACAGGAAGAAATGTTGCTGTTTGCCTAAACATTATCTCAATATGAAATTGGTCTTCTAAAACTGATTAAGTAATCCAAGAGCTGAACATTTTCTTGATGCTGCTGAATAGGACCCATAGACTTTACTCCATATTGAACTTGGTAAGACTGGATTAATTGAAGGGGGGAGAGACAAATTCAGCAGCAGAATAAATAGGTTGTTACTGGCAGGTGAGAAGTGGAACCACAGCTTCTCAGCACAGTGAATCCAGCCAGCACTTCCCTGTGTCACACTCACATTTGGGCCTTTATGGTGCAGCTCCAACATCATCCACCCAACACCAAGCGCATCTTTGACTCTGGAGAGAGAGGAAAGCAAACTGGAGGAAGTCATTCTAAAACACAAATTGTTGTTTGATTCTCCCCTTACAAGCTGTTTGGAACAGCAGCTAGAAGGCATTAGGATAAAGGAGGGATTTTCAGTAGGTAAATGCCAAAATACTACAGAAAGTTAAAATTTTGATTAAATTAGCTCCAACTATCAAGTACATTCATAAAATCAATATTAGATTTTTGGTGGGTTTTTGCTGCTGCTGCTGCTGAAAAGACATTTCTTTGTCCTCTCTTCCTCCTTCCTTCCTGTCCTGTGAATGGGACAGCGTAACCATAATTTCCAGGGTTCTCCTTGGCTCAAGTTTACTTTCCTTTGGAATGGGAATGGCTGGCCAAAGGCAGCACATTGCCTGTACCAAACCTCTGCAGGGAATCCAGACAATGTAATGAGGCTGTTAAATGCAGGCCCGGCAGGAAATGTAGGGAGAGCAGGTGGCAGGCTAAAGCAAAAAGACTACACAAAGTCTGGGAAAGGGGAACTATTCCTGACAAATCTCGTTCTTACTGCAGGAAAAGCCACTCTTCAAACCCCAAGCAAACATCTTACATCAACTTAGGGAAGCAAATACTTCAGACCAAATTTCTGTCCTTGTGCTGAGAACCTTCCCTATGATCACTACAACCTGCTCTTTATTCTTGCTTTTTCCCAAGGCAGTGAGGCAGTTACCAGGGACTCTCCTAGTCTCTGCCAAGGAGCTCTGCACAGAATAAAATTTGCATGACTACATGCTTTTTTGTCCAAGGAGACTTCCTGGACAACTGATCTTTCAAAAGCAGTGACCTTCAAACTGTTACAAAGAAAAACATCTAAGCGGTGCTAAGTTACTTAAAAATATTTTCATGCTCAAACAACTGAAAAATTATTCTGTACTGTCATATTTCCCATAAGCGCTCACTTCTAGGCAGGGATCAATCAGATGGATTTTTAAATCATTACATAGATTTGAGAAGTCATTTAAGAGTCTTCAAAAAATGTCCTCTCAGTCAGATGTACAGCACTGCTAATAAAATACTGTAACTCACATCAGTGATTTATCTCAACACCACTTGGAATAATAAAATATTCATAAAAAGCCCTACTGAAATATATTATCTCATTTGCACATGGTGATAAGATTGTTTGGCATTAGAAGTGATAAAGATTACCATATCAGTGTTTAGCTTGTTGAAATCATATTACCTAGTGCCATTGACGGTAATCACATCGAAATTCTGGATAATTTCAAATGATTCAGTAATAATTACCATACTGTGCTGTAGGCAGAGGGAGATGCTGGAATCTGCACAGCTAGTGCCGAATTTGTACAATGACTCAGTGTGATGGGATTTGAACCTTAAGAAAATTGACTGAGCTGATTCCCCTTAGTCTTTCCATTGGGGATTCCACTGCTCCAAATCAGAGCAGGACAGGAGGGAAGCAAGTATGGAAATTATTTTTAAAATTATTCAGCTGCTCTACAGTTCCTGTAGCAAATTCAGGAGCAGGTTTGGGTTCTTTGAGGTAGGGAGCAGCCTACTGTGGTCTGTGTTTACACATTTTTCCTGCAGGCTCCTAGACCATGCAGCAACACAAATAAATAGCCAGTGATGACACATGCAGTGAGAACTTGAGCACAGAGCATCTCAGTTTGGTTGAACAGATGCAGCTTTGACACACACTGTTAGGCAGCCACTTTCACAAGAAGTGGCCTAAGAGCTTAACTTTTATAATTTACTACTATTTGTTTACTGTTTTCAGTGTGGTCAACCTCCCAGACACACCCATACACATACACAGTACAGCAACTGCCAGCCTCAGAGAGAGCTTATGCTTGATGAAAGCCACTGAACAAATAAGTAGATACATAAACACTGAAAAGATGAGAGATGGTGAGAACAGACTTACTTATCCCTATTTTGGCCCCTGCAAGGACTGAAGTTCGTATGGGAATGTTTTTTAAGACAATACATAGGTGTAACTCTATGAAGTGAGAATTGGGGGGCAGGCACAAGATGGCAGATAGGAAAAGAGTGGATCTGTTTCATATGTTACATGTGCATGTTCTGTCTCACTTCATTCCTTTCTGTGTAAGTTGGTCTCCTGCCCTTACTAAACTATTACACAGAAAGGATGATCTCAGAACAGAATTGGTGTCAGGCACTGAAGTGTCAAACCTTTTCTGCCAGCCAACCAAGCAGCCACATGACCACCATGTCTTCCCTTGAACTCATTTATCTTTTGTCACTGCTTAGAACACTCTGTCTAATTTTAGAAGGCAGTTCTGCAATCCTTGCAGTGAATAATACTTGTTCTGACCAATAGTCCCAAAACACACAAGTAGGAGAGCCAGAATCACAGAAACACAGAGCTGAGACAGAGCTCAAGATGTCATGGGGGTCTGTCTAATCAGACCTGTCTTTCTGGGTTGACACACACCCAGACACAGAACTCCCACGTTGGAGCTTTACTGTTTCCCCAGCAATCTATCCCACTATTACTTCCCTACCCCTACCTCATAATATTTTCCTTGAAATCAAATAATCTTCCCTGATTAAAATCACATCAATCATCTTTTATTATCTCTGTTTCAAAGAAAGCAGAGTATCACCCTTCATATTTACCTCTTCATTAGACTGAAAAAAAAATCCAATTCCTTCCTTCCTTCCTTCCTTCCTTCCTTCCTTCCTTCCTTCCTTCCTTCCTTCCTTCCTTCCTTCCTTCCTTCCTTCCTTCCTTCCTTCCTTCCTTCCTTCCTTCCTTCCTTCCTTCCTTCCTTCCTTCCTTCCTTCCTTCCTTCCTTCCTTCCTTCCTTCCTTCCTTCCTTCCTTCCTTCCTTCCTTCCTTCCTTCCTTCCTTCCTTCCTTCCTTCCTTCCTTCCTTCCTTCCTTCCTTCCCTCCTTCCTTCCCTCCTTCCTTCCCTCCTTCCTTCCCTCCTTCCTTCCCTCCTTCCTTCCCTCCTTCCCTCCCTCCTTCCCTCCCTCCTTCCCTCCCTCCTTCCTTCCCTCCTTCCTTCCCTCCTTCCTTCCCTCCCTCCTTCCCTCCTTCCCTCCTTCCCTCCTTCCCTCCTTCCCTCCCTCCTTCCCTCCTTCCCTCCTTCCCTCCTTCCCTCCTTCCCTCCCTCCTTCCCTCCTTCCCTCCCTCCCT
This sequence comes from Cyanistes caeruleus, assembly GCF_971803275.1. NCBI lineage: Eukaryota > Metazoa > Chordata > Aves > Passeriformes > Paridae > Cyanistes > Cyanistes caeruleus. The sequence continues at coordinate 13,938,750 of NC_141714.1, read as the reverse complement.
CCTTCCTTCCCTCTTTCTTCATTCATCCTCTCTTTATTTCTTCTGACTTGCTCTAGATGTTCCCCAGCTGCCTTGTATCTTCTCAGGCAGCATGTTCTCAGGCTGCTCCCCAGCACTGCCGAGCAGAGAGGGGCTGTGTGTCCCAGAGCCCACCCTCTGTCCCTGCTCTTGGGCACTTCCCTTTTCACAACACCAGGCCACTGTTGACTCATGCTCAGCTTGTGACATCCCAGATTATTTTCTGCTCTATCTGCTATTTAGCAAGCTGTCCTCTGTCATGCCTTTCCACACTGAATTGTTATTGTCTAAATGTTTTCTTTTGCATCAGTCTCTATTAACCCTCACCGTCTCCTGGACTGTATCTCTAACTTCAGGATCATCCTGAATTCTATGCTTGTACTCTACCATATCAGCAGTGCTTACAAATGATAAAGAAATGCTTCCCATTTTATCACCCACGTAACTATTAAACATACTGGGCCAAGGACAAATTAACAGCTGGATTCTGTATCTCTTCCACTAGGCAATATTGTTTAATAACTTCACATCTGAGGAATTATTCACCCAAATGAAGTTCACAAGTGAACCTGAGCCAGAGCTGAAAAATGAGATCCTAAGCATACAGATGTATTAGGAACACCAAGCTTTGCAAGTATTTGTCCCAGCAGGAGAGTAAGAAACAAGAATGTGCAGTTGAAGTCCATTTGGAAAGCATATTGGGCAGCTACAGTAATTTTCATGCCATCAATTTTCTTTCCATCAGCTACGACAGTTACATTCACCACAGGAAACCCACTATAACCTGTCACAATACAGGCCTTACACTTGTGGACCTACACCATTTTGAAATGTTCATAATTTTTCAAAATCCTACACATGGATTTAAACATAAAAGTACATTTAATTTCCCTGGTTTCTTGTTTTAGTTCTTACTAAACAGTCAGCAAGACTCTGACACAAATAAAGTTGAATACACATGAACATTTTACTGTTAGATACTTCAATGACCAAAGGAATTAAGACCTGTAGTCTCACAGAAAATCTGGGGGCTGTTTTCTTGAACTAGAATATAAAAACTATTACACCAGATTTCAGACTGAGTCCAGACAAGAACAACATCTAATATTGTGTAACAATGAATACTTTGGGAAACAGGGTAAGGAATAAATTAATAGGTAGGTGCTTCTTCCTCTGACACCCTCCCCAGATCTATCAGTGGCTTAGATATTTTCTGAGCATTTCTTTTTGCATCTGGGTCATCATACGTGCAAGATTTTATCTGAGTAATTTCAGCCACTATTATTCCAACTATTTTCAGTATTCTTTTAACTGAAAAGGATAGTATAACCCCCTGGAATCCTACATTGCTTGCAGTGCCAGGGCTCCACTGATTCCGATCTCAAAATGCCAATATGAAACCATCAGTGGTTCAGCCTGAAACAGCTTTGAAAGATTTGTCAGAAACTATCATATGAAAACTAAATGGACAGAAGAAATGACTGTAAAATTAAATTATTCATTTTTCCACAGGGACATGGAAAAAAAGGACAGTCTTTCAAGGATTAGGATAAATCATCTACTACAATCAAATCTGCAAATGCTGCAAAATTGAAAGGCGATTTCAAGCCCTGCTGAAGCCACATGAGGTCAAAATTTTAATGAAGTTCCACCAAAAATGCAAAAGCAGTAATTGCATGACTGAACTGAAAATCTGAGAAACAAGGTCTAAATGGAAATAAGATGGATGTTACATTTGCAATCACTGCAACATCAGCTCAAACATTCCTAAACTGCTCATCAGAGAAAAAGATAACGCATTTTCCACACTGGGGCAGATTTTCTCAGCTCAGTTCCTGTGTGCCTAAAGATAAAAGATATGCTTATCAAGGAGTATGTAGATTCATGGAGAGCAGGGAGGGACAATGCCCCACTTCTACCTCAGGAGCCCTTTTATCTCTCATGGATTTCTATGTGCTTGGCCTTTTTATTTTAACTTTACAGCCTCCACTGCACCACCACAAACATCATGAATGTGAAACACTTGGTTTATTTCCCTTCCTGTAATTCATACCTTCTACCCCAAAGCTTTGCATGTGCAGAATATCGGGTGGGTCAAATTGCAAGCAGTGAGTCCACTCATACTTGTGTCAGTCAAAATGAAAAGAAAATGCCATCTCATTTGAAAATCAATTTTAGTTGCCCATTCTGTTTGCAAGCATCCCCTTCAGTGGGATTGCTCTCATGCCAGTTGTCTCATCTTTCTCAGAGGAACAAAAATGTATAAATAGACTCTGACCCTTTTTATTGCACAGCATGTTAAATGGGAAAGTTAAGGAAAATAACTGTAACCTAATAAAAATTCAGAGGCACCTCAAAATATTAATGAACACTATTATTTCAGATATGGAAGTTACAGGTATGTGTAGTACAGCCCCATAACTACACATTACTTTGACCATTTTTTCATACCATACCTATTGTACTTTATGCTGTTGAGAATGAATATGAACCATTTTGGTGATATTTTCTGATAGCTGCTGATAAAAGGAAGATGGGAAAATACACAGAATGGACACAGAAAAATGAATCAAGAAACCTGGGCCAGGCTTCTTTGCTGTGCTGTTTTGTTCATGACATAACCAGAGACTTAGATTTCAGTGACTCAGTCTTCTCATCTGAGGAAAATGAGGATAACATCCAAATGTCTCTCAAGGGAATGGTGAAATTTGATTTCACCATGTGTATAAAAGACATGGAGACTGCTAAGTGGCAAGGTGTTATTACCAAATGTTATAAACATAAACCTGTGAAATTTGGCATTGAGTGTGTAGGGGTTTTTTTCCCTTTTAGCTTTTGTTTTAATACTACTACTAATAATTGACATTCTATTAACACTTAGAGGAAACAACAAAGGATTCTCTGCACACACATATAACCAACATAACAAAAAAGAACAAAGAACAGGGCAAGTCTGTGGTCTGAATATTCAAGCTAAAATGGAGCCTTGCTTGGAATATTTAAAAGGTTCCTTTTTCATTCTCTTGAAATACTACCTGATCTTACTGCTACTTTTTCTGCATTCATCACATTTATGGGATAATTTTTTGGCCCACTGGCAGGCAAACTTTCTGTTCATGATTGCAAAGGGAGTTTCCTGCACAAGGCCTAAAGAGCCTGTCCTTTAATATGGCCATGGATGCTGCTTTACCTTCACTTTTCTCAGAGCATAAACTCAGAGGCAAAATGAGATTATTCCCAAATTTATTGATAACCAACTAGAGCAGCATCTCTCCTTGAGAGTTCTCTAACAGAAGGCAATTCATCGTGGTTAACAACACATTAGTTCAGCTTGGAAGGGACCTTAAAGACCATCCAGTTCCAAGTATCTTGCAGTGTTGGGATGACATGTGCAGTTGTGGGGACACAAGTTACCCCTGGCCTGTGAGATATCTGGGGAGCTTTCCTATATAAGTTTGGAGCTGGCCAGCGGTGCCAGGCCCTCAGCACCGGCCATTGGAGACCATGATGGCTCCTGTGAGGCGGCCAATTCTTATGGCGCCTTTGGCAGATGTTCATAGAATATTCAAAATATTCAAGCCCTAAACCAAAGGTATATTTAAGAGGTTTCTGGATCTGGCGCTGGGTGATGTGGTTTAGTGACTGTCGTGCCAGCGCTGAGTGGATGGCTGGACTTGATCTTGAAGGTCTCTTCCAGCCTTGACAATTCCCTGATCCCAAACCACATCACTCAGCGCCAGATCCAGACACCTCTTAAACACCTCCAGGGACAGTGACTCCACAGCCTCCCTCTGCAGCCCTATTCCAAGACGTGACCACCTGAACATTTATTTTTTTCTAATCTGAATCTCTGCTGTGGCAGTCTGAGGCAGTTTCCTGCGGTCCTCTCCCTGCAGACACGGCAGACGAGACCGGCCCCACCTCACTACACGCTCCTGTCAGGGATGACGAGGTCCCCCCGAGCCCCCCGGTTCCCTCAGCCGCTGCTCCTCAGACTCGCTCCGCAGTCCTTGCAGGAGGCTCGCTGCCCCCGGCCGGACCCGCTGCAGCACCCCGGTCCCTGTGGAAGCGCAGCCCGAGGGCAGCGTCCGGCGCTGCCGCCCCGGATGGACGCGGGAGCGCTCCCGGTGCCGGCAGGGCGGGAGCGGGCGGAGCCTGCGCACTGCGCCCCGCGCCCCGCGGCCCGCCCGGCACTCCCGCGGCCCGGCGCTGAAGATGGCGGAGGGCGGTGCGGCGCCCCCGTCCTGCGCTTCCTCCTCCTCCTCCTCCTTGAAGGGGCTGCGGGAGCAGATGGGTGAGAGCGGGCAGGGAGGGGTAGCACGGGGGGTGCGTGGGGGGGTCCGGCGGCCCAAGGGCGCGGCTGGCGCCGGCTGCCCCCCCGGCCGCCCCGCTGGACGTCCGGCCCCGTCCCGGGGCGGGGAAGGGGCACCGCGAGTGGAGGCCGCCGGGGCTGCCCGGCCTCGGCCCCGGCCCCGCTCGGTCCGTGCTTTCCCGCAGCTCCGGGTGGCGATCGCTGGCTCGGGACCTCCCGCAGCTCGTGGGCAGCAGCGGAGGCGGCTGCGGGGAGGCGGCGTTCCACCAGCCGCCCGTTTTTCACCGGTTCTCGAACTTGTCTGTGTCTGTCTGGGGGGGCTCTTGCTTTCAGAGGGTTTGTGTTCGGTCCCTGGTGCAGAAGGCAGAGACAGCCCCTGGCACTGATTTTTAATCAAAGATTGAATAATGCCCTATTTTATTTTTTACTTTATTTTGTTTTTCTGGTCTTATAAAAGGGCTAAAGAAGCTCTGCTGTGGTTTTATCTTTGGCTGTGTTTATGTGCCTATTTATACTTAAGGTCCTTAATAATATACTCTGGACCGAGTATTGTGCATACACGATATGTGTTTGCAGCATAGTTTCATGGTACATCTCCACGCAAGAGCTTTGTGGGTGAGCCATTAGAAAAGATAAACATTTTCTTATCCCAGTCACAAAAAAAAATAAGTAAAGAGGCTTGTGGTTTGGTCTAAGCTGACTAACTAGGACTAGGTGCAGAAGCTACTCTTGAGAGCCTCTTGCATGATTGTTTTCAGTGTGTAATTACATAAAGAAGAGTGCTGGCAAAGGATCCTGAATGCACAACTCTCATCTGGCATTCTTCTTCAGTGTGTTGGGTGTCAGAAATACTATTTAATTACTTGTTTCTGTTTCAAAATTAAGACAATTTAGTGCTCCAGAAGGATGAAGATCTGCCAAAAGATAGCACTTCTCACCTAGACAGGCTGTGTGTTTGAACCTTAATCTTCCTGCTAGAGCTGCTGAATTTCATTTTGCATGTTGGATGTGCTTACATGGTGGCTGCTAAGTTTTTTAAGGATGGGCACCCATATCTGCTGATAGCTGTCATGACCTAGATTTAGTCCCAAAATCAGAGAGGAAATGCTCCTTGGGCCAGGCAGCTCCGTCTCCCTTCACATATGCACATGCTGTAATATGCACATCGTGTTGCAGAAACAACCCCCCTCGATAGATCCTGGAAAGGCTAGACCTTGAATTTTTTTCCCTGAGGGGGTAGAAGTCACTGAACCAGAATCTGAACTTCAGTGTACACAGAATGCATTTGTAGCAGTTATGTGCTCAAAGATAAAACTCAGTGCTAAAGTGCAGTAAATCAATGCTGTCTGTGAGCTCACAGGCCACTCTGCAGTTCTGCTCCTGACTTCTAGTCAGTAGCACTCCCTGGAGAGAGCAAATGATGTTTAGAAATCATCTTTGCAATCCAGTGGTTGACAGTGGAATTTGCAGGATAATTTGCCACAGTATTTGCTGCTCTTTGGAGAACATGTGAGCAGCAACCAAGTCTGATATCGCAGCTGTTTGGAGAAGATGCAGAAAAAAAAAGACACCCGAAGGAACCTTGACATTCAGTCCCACGCTACCCTTCGGCATGTTTGGGGAGAGATATAACTTCCTGCTTCTCTGAGCTCAGTTGGCTGCGTGGGGGGACTCCTCAGTTCCAAAATACCTGCTAACTAGAATGCTTGGATCCAGTTTGTGCTGCTCTGTGGGCAGTTGTGTACTTTGTTGTCTTAATCAATCTGGAGAACAAACATCTATGTAAAATAAATAGTGTTGTGTGCCTTCAGCCATTTGTCAGTGAACCTCTGTCTGGGAATCTCACATTTAAAGACAATAAATAAAGAACATCTTGCTGAGAAACCTTACAGGCTGCTCTTTCTGGCATCCTGGCTAAGAGTAGTATTCATGCTGTTTGTATAGTCACCTTCTGCATAGGTATCTTTGTGGGTCTGTATTAAAGGACACTTCTGGGTTCACTTCTGCTCTCTGTGACCAGCCTCTTGATACTCCTTTTCTCCATGGGTGATTGGTGTTTGTTAATTTTAGGCCTTAGACATGTAGAATCCCATAGTGCCACTTGTAACTAACTTCCATATCAATTTGGTACATTTGGCAAGAAAAATATTCTCTTAAAATCAGTCTGATATTGAGGTGAGGAAAAGGTGTTTCTCCTTCTTTGAGTATCATCTATAATTAAGATTCTGCAGGCCAACTCATGTCTGCCGTGCCAGTTCTGCAGTTCCTTTGTAGTAATTTTCTGCCCTGACACACTTTTCCGATCTTATTTCCTTTCTGTGGATGTCAAAAAGCAGAATTTGCTACCACACCTAGAAAGCAGTTGAGGTGCAACCAGAAGGCAGTTAAGGTTTCTGAACACCACTTAACCTTAGAAATGAATTAGACTTGTACACTGAACCAGCAGTGTGTAAGTGGCAGTTGTTTACCCCATTTTTGTTATCCATGCTTGCTGCTGTCATCCCTCAGGGATGAAGAGGAATTTTTGATCCTATTCTAATGCCATAAGTACTGCTGAGCTTGTTAAGATGTGAGAAGAGGGGAATAGTCGGGTACTTGTGGTTTATCCAGTAAGTGAGGTTTTCCTTGAGTGGTGTGGGTAATCAGAGAAAAAAGACCTGTAATTTAAGCTGCTGTAGCCTACATTTATTGTCTTGATTTTCACTGGATTACTGAATACTCCTGTCTTTTGTAGTATGGGTGGTGAAGAACATTTGGTTTGGTTTTTTTACCAGAGCTTGGTAATCCTGTGCTTGTTGACAGTGTATTTAAGTGCTGTTCATATGTATTTCCCTTTCCAAGACCTGCATCATATTTTGGGAAACCTGTCTCAGGGTTGGGGAAAAAAATAAAGTGACTTTTTCAACAAATCTAGCCGCAGGCATAAATTCCTTGACCTGTAGGTCCCAGTTTGGTCGGAAGTTTTCTAACAAAACAGCAGCTCCATTCCATGTAATCAGTTTTTTCTCCCTAAGTGACACTGTCCAGCTTTGTCCACCTTGCCCACAGTTCTTAGCAACAGCTTTTTACCAAGTGCATGTACACAGAATTGGCATGAAAGGAAGCATGGATTACTGATAGTGTGTACCGTCATTGCTCAAGCAAGTAATCAGGGACATGCACAGATTTACCTGGTCTCTAGGTAACAGTTATAAAACATAACTTAAGAACACAACCTTGTACCAACACCTGTAGGAGTACTAGAGAACTCTTGGGTGCAGTCTTGGTCCCACAACAGAAGATGGTCAGAGCTGTCTAGAGGAAGTTATTTGGGATCCAAAAGCAAATGTCTGTCTGACAATTGATGAATTGACCTGTGTGTCAGAGCTGCTTGCTGGAAGAGAGAAAGAATTTACTTACAAATTTGGATCCTTGAAAGCCTTTGGGATTTGCACTGTGGTTGTCAGTAGAGGTGGGCTTCAGATCTTGCCTGGGAAGCAGCAAGACAAGGAAATCATTCCTTTGCCAGGTTTCTCACAATGTGGGAGTGCTACATGAAAAGCATCTTGAGCATTCAGTTATTGTCCTGCTTGGTGATGTTTGAATGAGTGACTGCTGGTACAGGTTCCATCTGCAGAGCAAAGGCAGCCCATGACTGGGTTGTTCAGCTGATGATCCCTGGGGCTGGCTTCAATTTCTTGTTTTGTCAGACTCCTCAGAACTTTGGAGAAAGCTTTAAGGGCTTTTTGTGCTTCATCTTTTTTTCCTGCATGGAAGTGGTAAGACTGCTTTGCAGCATACAAGGTGATAAATGCAAAGAGCTGCACAGAAATTTGATTTCATGTAGATCTCAGCAGTGAGAGAAAATTCCCAAATCAGGCTGAGAACTGAGTGTAATTGTATAGCTATGAGCCCTAATTTCATTTTCTTCTTGTTCAGGGAAATACAATCGTACAAAGTAGGGATAATTTCATGCTAATTCATAAAGATGAACGCTATGGATTTAGGTGCTTAGCATTCTGAAGATTATTTCCAGTTGTAAGTGGTTTATAAAAGATTTTATTCGAATTTAAAACTTTAAATTCTTGCGATTTCTCCAAATGCATTTGGGAGAGATATCCTCCTTGCTGTAAGGAGAAAAAAGCAAGCAAGCAAACAAAACACCCAAACCATGTGCATATACAGCATATCTTTTTCATTTTCTTATGTAGAATATTCCATTCTCTACATATTTTTTCATGTGTTGAAATTGCAAAATATGAATTTGGCTTCCATGCTTCAATTCAGATGAAACCATTTAGCAAATAATGACTTGCAAGGGTCATCAGCTCCAATGGTGAGAGCCCAGAGATACTGTGCCTTCCACTATCCCTAACTGTGCCTAGTCTTAAAATGTGACTGGAATTAAGGACTGCTACTTCTTCATACACTTGTGTTTTTCAAAAAGAAAACAGAAATATTTAGAGGATTGATACACTATTATTAATTTTCAGTTCTTAAAGGTGATAAGAGAGTAAAGAAGGGTTACTCTGGGTTACTATAAGATAAATGGAATAAATAATCTAGGTTAGTCATAATAATAGGGCTATCAAAAGCTCCTGGTTGTCTTCAAATTTGATTAATAATTGGAGATGCTTGCAGTCCTCTTGTGAAAGGACATCCTGAGAAATAAAATTCTGAGCATGCAATTTTAATGTCTTCTATGAATATGACTTATCGGATTACTTGTGGTACTTTAAAATCCAACTGGGACTGCAAATTTCTTGTCTGCCACAAATAAATTAGTGCCATTTAGCTTCCAATTATGCAGCTTACAACCAGGTTAATCTTAATTGATTATATGCTTTCAGTGTGTTTGCATATGCCTGTCCAATAATCAAAACCTTTCTAGATGCTGGTGTTTTAAGTTTTTTGGAGTGCCGGGTTCATGGAAGGAAAAAATGTTGCTCAGAATTGTTTTTGTTTGAGAGAGAAACCTCCTCTGTGCTGCATAATGCCTGTGCAAAAAGGGATACAAGCCTTTGCTTTTAAGGAAGGCTAACCTAGTGGCTTGACATTTGTTTTCATCTAAATTATTTTTTTATATTCCAGTCAGTTTGTAACTTCCACTTTCTAGGTGAAGGATTCCCAGCTGATGTTGCCTTTGAAGAAAACAGTCACTGGCCATGCTCAGAATACCTCTCTCTATTCTCATAGTGTTTTTTGCCTGCATAATTCACAGGGAACTTCTAAAATACTCTTTTATGAGTACTTAACTGACTCTTAATTTACAGATACTCTCTGTTGTTTAAATGCACTGACCTGAATCTTGGGAGGGAGCATAGATATTGTAGTGGCTTGTTCTCTGTGCAAGTGTTTGAAAGCTTCCAGGTGTTAAAATTCTTCTCCCAAGCCCAACAGAGCTTGGCTACAAGAATATAGAAATACTGTAAGGATCTTTATACTTAAAGAACATAATTTAATATAATTTATTAATTGATTAATTTCAAACCTTATCCTCTGTTTAGTTTTGCCAAGAGAAGTTCTTAGAGGAACATTTTTGCAGCACAGAGTTGATCAGTAATATGTATGCTGTGTTCTGGACATTAAAACCAAGGACAGTCATCTCCAGACCAGATCAGTGAGCGTCACCTTACAGAATTTCAGATTTCTTTAAAAAATTTCTGCCACTAGGCAAGGAATTCAGAAAAAAAATATAGTCTCTTTATTTGTCTCTTTAGCTCTTTTTTTCTGCTTGCTTTTTTACACCTTTTTGCCACTTTTCACTTATCCTTCAAGTTCTTTGGGGCAGGGACTGATTCATGGTTACTTTGCTGGGG